>NW_015961957.1:160574-229232 GCF_000497045.1 Kalmanozyma brasiliensis GHG001 | reverse complement strand
GGGGGGGGGGGGGGTATCATTGACGTTGCAAAAACAAAGCACTCAGCTCCAGCCGGTGCTAGCGGTGGACCGATGGGTGAAGCCGGAGCCGATGGGAATCTTGGGTGGCAACGGCGGTGGGGCTGCAGCCGCACCCGCCTTGCTATCGTCGCCATCGTCGTCGTCGTAGAGCGAGTTGTACTTGGGCCTCCACTGGTCTGCGCTGCTGTGGTAGGTTCCGTTTGTGCTGTTGCGGAACGTGCTGCTGATTGTTGCTGGGGCGCCGTTTGTCGACGAGGATGATTCGGATGGTTTGACCGCGCTTCCGTTGGCAGCTGTACCGTTGGTCGCGGACGACGATCCCGCCATGGACGCCTGCGTAGCGAGGTTGTGCTCCATCGCATCCCTCGCAGCGTAGTACGCGGCCAATTGGGCTTTCTCCCCCACCGCTGGCCCCGCTCCACCTGCCGTCCCCGTCGAAGTTGTCGCCGCCACGGCCGACGATGCCGCAGCAGACCGCGCCTGCGCCCTCGCCGTCTTCTTCGCATAGTGCGACGCCAACCGCTCCTTCTCCTCGGCACTCTGCTGCTCGGCCTCGGTGAGGTACGACTGGGCGAAGAACGCTGGACGCGGGGTGGAGCTCGCCGGTGGCGTGGGGACCGTATCTGCCGGCTGATGCGGCGTGGCGTGGTGCACGGCCGACGCCACTTCGGGCGTGTGTACGGGTGGCGTCTGCGCAGAGAGGCGTGCGTTGACCGCCGACTGCGCTTCGTAGTATCGGCGCAGCTGCTCTTTTTCGCTCACCGCGGCGGTGGTGGTGGCGGGGGGGACGATGGACGATGATGGACCCGCTGCCGAGGAGGAGCCGCTCGCAACGACTGTTGTGGCCTTCGGGAAGGCCCCGGGGATGTCCGAATTGCCGTTGCTCAGCGACGCCGCCTGCTGATGCATTGAGACGGGCTGTGCGGCGCTGCTGGGCCCAGAGATGGTGGCGGAAGACCCCTCGCCTCGCTGATACGCATCCGCTTCGGCTTTGGCCCGCTCGTACAGCTGCCGCTTCTCTTCTTCCGCCGTCATGTACGACGGATAGGGCGCAGCGCGGCCGGAAACCATCGGGTTCTGGGCCGTGCTTTGGACTGGCTGTGGCGGCGCGCTAGGGCCGGCTGCGCTTGAGCTGCCGGCACCGCCGCTGGAGGACCCGAAAGCGCTACCGTCCGTGTAGGAGCTCTGATATTGCTCGGCTTCGGCACGGGCGCGTTCGAAGAGTCGCATCTTTTCCTGCTCTGCCGTGAGTGGCGTTGGCGCGGCTGAGGGAGTTGCACTGGACGATGCGATGTTGGACATGCTGAAGGGTCGATCTCTGTCGGCAGCGGCGAGGGGAGAGGCGACGCGGACCGGGCTTGCTACGCCCTGGTGAAGCGCACGACGCTCGTCAGCGCGGCGCTGATTTCGTTCCGCCTGCTGTCGGGCTCGCTCGTACAGCTGCTGCTTCTCAGCTTCCGCGGAGGTCATGGCGCCGTTCAACTCGGAGCCTGAGCTGCCGCGAGCAGCCGCTGGACCCGGCTGCAACTGCGAAGGAATCGATTGATGGACCGGCTCGGGTCGCACAATCCGAGTGGTGCCGATCTCCGGCGTCATCGGTCCGCGTGAAGGCGCCTGCTCGGCGAAAGGACTCCGCCCGTCGACCGGGGACGCCGTGTATCGATTCCCTGCAGGGGCAGCGCCACCCAAGGAGTAGCGCGCGGTCGGCGCAGGATGGAAGTCAGATGAAGGCGCAGTGTTGGGGAGGTGCGAGTGGCGTCTCATGTCCATCTGCCCTTGATGTCCGTGCTGAGCGTACGGAGCGAAGCTCGAATTGGCGTGACCGTCTTCGCTTCCCTCCACGATGGGCGTGACCGCTCCGCTGTGTCCGTGATAGGACGAAGTTGGCACGAGGACCGGGTCGACGACAGCGTTCAAGACCATGCCGCTCTGAGGACGGTTGGTGGAATGGAACATGGCACGGGACTCTTCAGGTTGCATCTCACCGCCGTCGTAGATGCTCGGTGGCCCTGCGAACGCCAGACGAGGTCCTTCGCCGCCACCGCCGAACGGCTGTGCAGAGCCATACTGGCCCCAAGAGAAGACTTGGCCAGGCACGCCTCGGCCTGCCATGCCCGGTCCGCTGATGGCCGTGCCTTGCGTCATGACCGTGTCGCGTCGGCGCAGGTCGCCGCCCGCATATCCAGGGTAGCTGCTCCTGCTCCCGGAGTAGGTTGAGTCTGCGAACGACATGGAGCGTGAGATGGTTGGTTGCTGCGTTGACGTCGGGCGGGAAGGAGGCATCTCGACGTAATCGCTGGCGTAGGTGTCGGTGGTCAGAGATTCTCCTGGGGCGGACAGGCCAGGCACCCATCCAATGCGGGCCATGAGAGCGTCACTGGCCGTCTTTGTGAAATTGGACACGATGATGGGCAGGTGATCAATGATGATAGGCTTCTTGGCGGTCTCGACTTGCACGCGCAAGGTGTACGAGACTTCGATATGCTTCGCCGTCTGAATGGTCATGAGGGTGTGATTGCGTGGGATCTGGCAGGCGAGGTCAAAGGTGTGCGTGTCGCCCTTGTAGACCTTCTTGCCGAGGCTCTTACTTTTGGTGGACAATGTCTCGACCTTCTGCGATGCTGCCTTGCTGGAACTGAAAGCCTTCTTGGCGCCACCTTTGAAGGTGATTGTTTCGCGTATCGAGAACGAGATGCTCTTGACCTTGATCGGAGAGACACGGTCCGAGGTAAGGATGATACGAACATCAACGTTGTCGCCAGGACCGAAGCAAGTACGATCGCGCATCACCTTGACCCTGATATCGTCTTGAATGGCTTCGTGGTCCTCCGTTGTCGCATAGACGGGCCATGTCGAATGCAGCTCGTGCTTGTCGAGCCAAAGAGGATGCGTGTTTTGGATGATGGAGCTGGTGGTCTCTTTTTTGAGCAGGCCTTTCTTGCTTCGAACACAGAGCGATGTGACGAGCTCATAGCCGACGCCGGCGTTCTTCTCGAGTTTGGCGCTCGGAGGAAGTCCCTCTGGGATCGAAATCTGGAAGGGAAAGTCGGCAGTCTGGAGCAGCTCCCAACCCTTCTCCGACTCTGCTTTGTGCGCATCCTCCTTGTTGGCTGCCCACACATCGATCGGGCCTCTACCAATCAGCTCGCCCCAGCTTTCGCCTCCCGGTAGCGTTTCGAGCTTGCGCAATTCGATACGAAGCCATGCTGCCTTGAGACCCTTGGTGCCGAGACGGACTTCAACGGTGCCAGCAACGTGAGCGGGAGGGCGGCCGTTGGCGCCGACGATACCGGGGTAGCCCTGGATAAATTCGCGATGCGGCGGTGGCCGGAGAATGAGCTTCGGTTGGGACATGGCTGGCCTTCTGTGGCCGCGGCGGCCGTTTGTGATGTAGATTGAACAGCGACGGTCGAGATGCGTAGACTAGTTCGGTCGGACTCGAAGAGCGAGTTCGGATCTGAGGTTGGGGACGACGGTGCTAGATACCTTCAATCGCAAAGGCCCCCGACATGTTCCTTGCTGCGAGTTGCAAAGGAAGAAGAGTGGATGGAAGAAAGGGTGCTTGGTTGTTTCTCGAGGAGAGACCTGGACAGCTCAAAATGTGGAGATTTGGGTGAGGCGCGGAGCGGATGCGAAACAGCCGAGCCACTGCTTTTTTTTGGACCCCTGACGTCGCGGTCCAAGCTGTGCAAGTTCAGAAATATCAGCCGAGGAGGACCAGGTGACGGTGCTGGACCCTGAAATCGTGAATCCGATGCAGAGCAGGCGTTTGCGTGACAACCAAGCTTGAAGCAACGAAAACGTTCGCAAACACAGCCTCAGCGGGCCATCTTCGACAACGGCGTCCCATCGACATGTCCGAGCATCACAGCGCTTACAATTTTCAGTCACAATCACATCGAGAAAGGTGCGAGTATCACATTGGCAGTCTATCAGAGAGTCCGTGATGCAGCCAGCTGCGAGGTCCACCATTTCGCGCATCGAACGACAGGCGCCCGCGACACTTCATTCCCATCCCTCGACGTCACGATAGTCCAGACTCCTTTCCAAACGATCATTGTCGGCCATGAGCTGGGTGATGAGAAAGTCGGCAAAGTCAACCTTGGTCCAGTAGCTCATGTGCGCCGTCATGAGCTCTGCATACTGGTTGATCGAGCTCAGCAGGCTGTATCCTTCCACTGGCATGTAATAATCGATCCGATGGAGCGGGTTGAGGGCTCGCAGCCTGGCTTCCGCTCTCGCCTTGCGCTTGTCGCTGATGCCCTTCTTCCTGTCTTCGTCGGCGATGCGGTCGCGCTCCACTTTGCGCTTCTCTTCCTCGCGCGCTTTGGCGGCAATCTTGGAGCGAAGGTCTTCGACTTGACGCGATCCTTTGCTTTCGTCCGTATCCGAAACGTCCATACTGGACCGAGGGACGCTCTCGTCGCCAGTCTGGTCGCCATCGCCTTCGGCAGCCGCCTTTGCGATGGAATTCGCTGCTAGTCGTGCTTGATTCACGGTCTTGGCTGCTTCGCCCGCCTTCTTGCTCCAAGACCCAAAGAAGCCCTTGGTCCGTTTGGCAGCTGCCGCTTTGCGCTTGGCGATGCCGGAGTCCGAGTCTCCTTCTCTACCCGACCCAAACGACTGCGATCCGCCATCTTCGGCGATGTCGTGGTTGTCTGCTTCCGCATCGGCTCGGAGAACACTGCGAATGGCTTTGTTGAGCGGCACGGGCTTGAGCAGCTTTGCGTACTGCACATCGACGCATGGAGTAGCCCGCGTCGCCACCGGATCGTACTGGTTCCAGATATTGTAGAACTGGGTGACAGCAAGACAGCCATACTGACCTGCTTGATCCAGTGTCACGCCGGGCTTGTCTTGTACGAAGCGACTTGAGCGGACACGACCACTACGAGCGATGAGCTGCGCACGATGCAGAACGAAGAAGAGGGCTATGGGAGCGCCCACCGCGAAGAAGCTGTGCGTGTTGAACAAGAGATGCTGATTCGCTGCTTCTTGGACTTGTTGACGGCTCAGATCTTTAACGAGGGGTACGTTGTTCGGCTGCTGAGACAGCAGATCCGACGAGATGACGGTGCCGAGACTGTGGGCGACGATGTGGACTCGGCCTTTCTTGGCCTCAAAGTCAGGATTGCGCTTGACGAACAGGCGGTACTGTCGATTGGCCTCGAGCGTCGCCGATCGGATGACGTGCGCCTTGTGCTGCGACAAGTACATGGGGATGTCCATCAAGACATCCTTGACCAGTGTACGAACGATCGGAATGCCGTCGTCTCCAAAGATGTGCTCCATCTCGAGCTCGACGCCGTTGTCGTACATCATCGAGTCTTGATCCTCGGCATCCGAGTTGTGATCTGCCCATTTCTCGTCGTCTTCTTCCATCCGATGGAAGCCAGTCTGCCAAAGTACGGGTAGAATCTGAACGCGACGTTTGGCGGCCAGTCCTTTCAGACCGCGACCGCCAATCTCGCTGGGGGTCTTAGACGTGTCGATCCGAGTCTGCAGAAGGACGCGGAAGGTGTTGATGGCGAGCGTGAAATCGAAGCTCTTCCATCCTTCACCGGCCAGTCTCTGTCCGATCCCATGGATAGCGAGCAAAAGCTCGGGCGGTCGTTCGCTTTCCGCTTTCGCTTCGACTCGTTCTTGCTCCTCGTCAAAAGCATCCGGGTCGTCCCAGTCGACTTCGTTCCGATCTGCTCGGACGTCTTCGTCTTGGTTCTCTCGGGCTGTATCGGTAGAAACACGTGCTGCTTCCGATGTCGGCGCCGGTAGATCGCCTTGCACTCTGCGCTGGGCTTCCTTGAACGATTCGCGAATGTTGTCCTCTAGAGACGGCGTCACTGATCCGGGCTCCTTTTGCGAGTCAGAAGCGAGGGTGTTGTCCGTCGACGAAGAAGAGGCATCGTCGCCATTCCAGACGCCAAGCCTAGATGCAACCGAGCGCAGCAGCTCGTTGGCAGGCGCCGAACGAGACGCTACTCCTCCGGCTGCCATGACCGACAGAGTTCGTAAAGTGGCTTTTGCTCCAGCATTGGGCGGTGTAGCTTGAATGTGGGTCTTGTCGATGTTCAAGGAGGGTTGCGAGGGGCTTGCACTCAGAACCTGGAGCTCGTTGTTGCTGTCTGTGGTAATCAATCCCTCTTTATCACGTTGCTCGTCCGAAATTTTGACGTCGGTGATCTCGGCATCGTCAACGACGACTGGGTCGCCGTGGTCGCCGTCTTGCAGCGCCTCTGCTAGCTTGCTCTCAAGTTCTGCGGCGCCTCCGTCAGCATCTTGAGTTGCAGGCGCCTGCTTCTCGGACGAGAACGACTGTCTCTGAGCTTTGGAACGCCGTGAAGCTGCTTTGGAAGCCGAGTTGTCGCGCTTGGCTTCGGTGAGCTGCGCTTGTGTCTGATATCCACGGATGAGAAGCTGACCTCCGCTGTGCTCGCCAGTCCAAGCGGTGAAGAATTGCTTGGACAGGCGATTGGAGAAGCTTTCTTGATAGAGACGAGCGAGTCGTGGGCCCTGGAAGATGACGTAGCTGTTTTTGAGCGTCTTGAGGTCGCACTTCAGCTTGGCCTCGGCCTCAGCACCAAGAGAGACAGAAGACTTGAGCTCGTCGGTGTAGGAAGAGAGCCATGGTCGCAGTGTCTGGAAGTGGGATTCAAGCTCGGCCGCAAGAGCTGTCGAGCAGGGTGAGAGCTTGTTGGACTCGAAGAACCAGCTGGCGCGTGTTATGCGCAGGGAAGGTCCTTTCCAGAATGCGGGGCGAATCTGAAACTTGCTGATGTCGGCATCATAGAGTCGATCGACCCCCACAGCAACCCTGTGAGCAACGCTCTCCGCGTCAGGATCTGTTGGCTCCCAGTCGTCTATGGAATCCTTGACCTCTCCGGCTTTGACCTTGCCATCCGACTCTGGAAGCTGGGGTAGCTCGACATTGCCACCATTCTGTTCGGTCCAATTCTTCCAGGCAGCTTCGAGAATGCGGCTGTCTTTGACCAAGAAGGATTCCCATCCTTTGCCAGAGTCTTGGGAGCGCAGCCATCGGGTGTGCAAAATGGGCCCTTCGTCATCTATGTCCGCGTCAGGAGCATCTTCACTTTCCGCCTCGTCGATGCCGTCGATCGAACGGCTTAGCTGCTCTGTGTCCGTGGACGATTGCGCTGACGGCTGCTTATCGGTAGATGGCTTGCGTTTATAGCTGGATCGACTTCTTCTGACGAACGGCTGTGAGGCTTGACGGATGAACTCCGCCCTGCGTTCCTTTGATCGCTGTGCGGAGGAGCCAGAGGCCTTAGCCTGATCCTCGTCGGCGGTACTGTGAGCGACGTCGGCCTCGATTTCTGTCATCTTGCGCTATGTCCCAGATATAGGTCTGCGATGTATTTTTGCTGCGCTCGAAGCTTGTCGGTTCTTGCCGAGAGCTTGTCGGAATCAGATGTGACGAGCAGTCAGACGAGAATGAGGAGAAAGGAGGAGGATGTCTAGAGGAGAGGAGAGGAGGACAGAGTCGGCTTGGCTCTCTAGCCATGCATCCAGCCTGCATCCCTCCACCTGCAGCCATACCAGTGTGAAAGCAGAGAGGCAGCCTGCCCGCCTCTTCCCATAGCGTTGGTAGAGCCGACGACCCTTTTTTTCTATTTTGGACCCTGAACTCTCAGAGCTGTCGGGCCAACCGATGGTGGCAGGCGAAAGTCCCTTCTCCACCATCACAACTTTGGCAGGATGCAGACAGCATCGGTTTCAAGTCGCTGTCTGCTTGCTGCTGTCAATGTCCAAATACGCCGAGGCCGATGACTCATCCGCAACGGAGCAACCGTGACAATGCTGAGCTCGTAGAAGCCGTTCTGGCTCAGCTGTCACAACCGGTTGTTGAATCTGCTACCCAAGCCGAGCAGACAGGTTTCGCTGCTCTCGCTGCGCAGCGGCAGATACGAGAACACGCAGCAGCTGCGCGATCCATCGAGGACTCGGAAGGTTCCGAAGATGATCTCAGCTCGATCCTCTCCGCACTCACGGCGTTGACACGCTTATGTGATCTCAAATTCGTTACTTTCAGCTACAGCAGCATTCCACCCGTCTGGAGAGCTGTCTACATCGATGCGCAGCTCATCAAGGCATGCTGCGCACTCAAGGACCACGTCGGGACCCATTCCGAGCATGCAGCCTTGCTTAAGAGACGCGTGCGTGACTTGGACTTGGCTCTGATCACGGCTGGCGCCGCTTCCACAAGCAGAGCAAAGCACTGTTACGATCTCATCCTTGCGCTGCAGGCCAAGCTACTCGAGATGGAGCCGTATGATTCATCGCAGCCGTCACAGCGCTCCGAGGATCATGTACCGCCACAGAAGCGTATCAAAACAGCGCAGCGCCAGGCGACAAGGCCGCAGCCCTCTCCATCGACTCAGGCCGATTCGCTCATTCGCGAGTTTGCATTCGAAGAGGCGCCATCCTTCACGGACCTAGCAGAGCAGAATGCGTCTGTCTGTCTCGGACCGTTCATCGTCAGGAAGTACGCCCAGAACATCGGCTGGTCAGCGCTCAAGACGGGCACTGATGAGTCTGTGCCCGGCTCGTGGTCCTCGATGGAGTATCTCCTTCAAGTCGCAGGTCCAGCTAGAATTGTACCCGTCGAGGTCGGAGCCAACTACACGCGCAAAGAATGGGGCCAAGACATCATGCTCTGGAGCGACTTTCTTCGTCACTGTCGCTGGGACGAATCTGACGAGCTCGATAATGACGGGGCTGACCATAGTGACGAAGAGCTTCGGTCGGACCCACTGCTGCTTTACATGGCACAGCATGATCTCTCAAGTCAATTCCCACGTCTCGAGCAGGATTACACCCTTCCCGACTACGTCTACACATCGCCGCCTGCTCCCAAGGACTGGCCAGATTACGAGCCTCCTTCGACGGCTGCAGCAGTCGTGACCAACCTTTGGATCGGCCCAGCGGGTACTGTGTCTCCCCCGCATTTCGATCCTTACTACAACTGCTTTGTGCAGGCAGTGGGATTCAAAGAGGTCTGGGTTGCACCTCCGCAATGCCGTCCGTGCCAGACGACAATCTCTGTTGATCATCCAACTCCTGCGAATCATCAGGCACATGCGGCTGCAATTGGAGAGTTCAGCCAGACAGCAGTGTCCATCGCAGGTTCTCTGATGACCAACACAGCAAGCGTTGATGTCTTCGATACGCTTCATCGGGCGCCACAACACGTCAGGAGTGCGGCAAGCAAAGCGGTTCTGGGTCCAGGCGATCTCCTCTACATGCCGCCAGGCTGGTGGCATTCTTTGCGCAGCTTGGCACGGAGCTTTTCCGTCTCGATTTGGTTCTAGCTGGAGCCCTTCGGGTTCCTGTCGACCTTGCTCTGCGGTGAGCGCGGCGCCATCAGTAAGGTGGAATGCCGCCAAGACGGCCTTTACCTAGGAGCCACGTGCGTCGGCGTCTATCTGGATCGATGAACGGTTTTCTGCAGCATAAGGTCTAGCCCGGCCAGCTTTCACACACAAAATAGAGTGAAATCAGTTGAAGTTGCGATCGAAGACGCCATCCAATGGCACACGCCACACCGTGATGCATGCTGCGAGCGACAACGAACCGCTTTGTTCCACATCAGATCAACATCTCCGGATCTGCATGCAGAAAGACGCCGCAGATCTTCGACCAACAGCTAGGGCCCAAGAGAACTCCTTTCACGCAGCAGAAGCTCTTTCTCATGGGCTGTTTCAGGACCTCGCGATAACGGCAAATGTCTCGCTTCGACCAGGAACGTTTGGTCGAGACGGATAACGGAAAATCCCATCAGCGTACCGACAGTGGAACAAAAAGCACCTTCTTAGCGCAAGGTACCACGATCGAAAAACATTCAAGTCTCACCGAGAGGCGACGAACGGTGGGAGGCGCGACATCGTTTGCACTTTGAAACGGAGGCTAAGGGTGGACATCTACCGCCAGATCGACGATGATGCACGAAACGTCTTGTTGATTCGGCGAAACACTATGAGGTACAGATCCACTAGTGGTCTAATGCAAACATCACACTGATTTCGACCCTGGAGCAGACCCAGTCTGGCGACGTGGGGAACCGAGACTTGTCTGACCGCTACCGAGACCACGGTTCGCCTGCTGTAGTCCACCCCTTTTTTGGCGACGAACCCTCTCTCTCTTTCACCATCGGCGAATCTGTATCTCCGCCAACCGCAAATCTCCTCTCTATCAGCCGTCTCTCCCGGTGCGATGGACGTACCGCAGTCAGCACCGCCGCTACGGTCGAATGCACTCGTCCAGTGGGTCTGAAGTCGGTGCGAAGACTACGTGCACAAGCATCGCCGGGTCGGGCAGAAAATAAGGCGAGCCTGCCGCATTATGACGGCGAGATTGCAACTCCGACTGCAGCACCTTTCCGAGATGTCCTGTCAGAATTAGGCTTGTGCTCAGCCCAGACGTAAGCAGTGAAGACTTGCATTGCATGGTCAAGCCGCAAATGACGGATGGACCTCGTCGGACGTCATTCTGGGACTCGTCTTCTCGCAGCGGAGTCGGTATGCTCGACATCACATGCTGTCTCAGCCTGGACTGAGCCGCTCAAACTGTACCGCTTTCTGGCCGCGATTGCAAATTACCCACCCTTTTCGCAACGTGCGACGACGGCCTTAGGTAGGTGAGGCTGATAGATGCGGCTGTACGATAGCGCAGTCGTCTATCGACAATTGAACCTGGTCGTCATCCAGTCGCAACAGGTCAAGCCACTTGACCACTCACAGCATCGCACAAACTCGTCTTGACCACGAAATGGTCTCGCGTGGAATCCTTTCTTCTCACGACAATGCAGAGGGACAGTGATGAACGGCTCCGAGCCCCATTGGCTTCGATGCCAAGGACAGCGTTTGCGGCCTTTGAGTACCCGAAGGTAGGCGCTTAGCTTCGGAGCATCTTCGATGGTAGATGGCCCTACGGTATGCCGCTTTATCCAGCCACTGGCGGCGGAGTCTGAAGTTTGGACCCTAGCGTGACGTATGGTGTGCGTGCCGCGACGGGAGAATATCACAAGCATGCGGGCATACAGATAGAGCGATTTTTCCAAGACACCGGAGACGACGCTTCTTGTTGCGGTGATGGCCGGCACGATCATGACCAAGCATTCGGTTGGCCAGCCGATGCTCATTTGATTCAGGCGGCACGGATCGCTGCGCGAAACGGCGTCGAGACTGCAAAGCCACACCTGGAGTCTGCTTGCAGTTTCGCCTTGGTCTTTGTAGCCGAGTGATGCCAAATAAACGATACGAACTTGTCTCAGGGCGTGCTCGCATCGGTATACGCGAGGAGAAGGTATATGCCAGGTGTCTTGCCCTCACCCTGACGATCCTCGACGGCATTCACCTGCCTCTTCTTCACTCATCACGCCAGCACGGTTCCCGGTGCGGTCACAGGCAGCTCAGATTCGAAATTTCCCCTCGAGAAAATTAAATGGCACACGCTCACACGTCCCGGATCGACAGATTCTCCGGCTTTGCTTCCACGAGCTCAAAGGCCACTCTACAAGGCGTTGGTCGGTGCCTAAGCTAAATCAGTTCGCTTTTCTTCGATTTTCGATATCGGTAGATTGGGACGCCCTCACCAGCAGAAGTGGTTGCATCTCGCCTGAAAGTAGATGCATATCAGAGTGGCGTCCGCTCGAACTCGAGATTCCGCTGTCGGTTGCAGATGGCCGCGTCGACTTGCTTGCCCCTGAGCCTAACTTTCGTACTGTAATCTTGACGCCTTACCCTGGCGTCACAGTGGTCGAGGAACAACAGGCATTCAAGCGACCACGACTTCCTCACCAACGAAGCGATTTTCTCGACATTGCCTCGCCTCCAAGCCCACCGACCGGTTCTCGGGAAGCCCAGTATGGATCAACGAACAAGCGAGGAATTGCAGCTCAATGGAACCGCTGTTCCCACATCGCGCCCGCTCGCAAAGCCCACCTCCATCGACGGTGCCAAGCAGCAAAGGTCGCCGGGTGCAACCAACCCACGCAGACCGCCGCACGCTGCAACGTGGTCCCAAATCAGCTGTTCTCGAAAGCAGCCTAGCCGATGCATACCCCTATCTATGGGGACGCGATCTGTAGGAGAAGCTTGAGAAGGGCGTTCAAGGAACACCGCTTTTGAAGGGAAGCTCTCAGGTCGCACTGAGTCACACTTGTACCATGATACGAGGTTTGGATTCAGCAGTACCGCACCTCGATGCATCTCGAACACGAGCGAGGGTGCGACACCATTGTTCTCGAACACTGCCGCCCGCAGCCTCGTAGTCGCATCAGCATCCCATTGCTGGTAAGCTACTTGCCAACGACGACGGCAGACAGCTGTGCATCGCAAGTCCGAGAGCACGAGACATGGTCACACTACTTGCGTGCAACGGCGAGCACAGCATTGCTCAATGTCTCGTCGAGGTTTCTAGGGCTCTGCAACCAGGGTGAGACCAGGCTGACGCGCATTTCATGTTCCCATGGCCCGGTCCCGGGCAAGGAGAGACGCAGGCGCATGGGAGCCAGCGACGTGAGACACATGAAAACCACGCACTCCTCCTTTGCTCTGCCGGCAGAGCAGGCAGAACAGCGTGCAACCAAAAAAAGAAACCACTTTATTGGCAATTTCGGCAAAAAGGACAGGGCGAAGTGGAACCAAGAAATTTTCGGTGCCTCGCAGCACACAATTTCGCGTGTTCCAGAACCCTGCCAGGCTCGACGTCGACGGGATGCAAGCCTGCTGCTGCATGCAAATCACTTCTGAGCAGAAAGCGAGACACTGAGGCCAGGAGCCACGTCAAAATTTCGCGTGATGCTGTTAAAAAAATGCAAATTTAAGATTACTCGAGGCGAGGTTCAGCCAGGCAGAGAGAGCGTTGCGAGGTTTGGGCTTGCGCCTCTTTTGCTCGGCCAACCCTCCTTCGATTTCCCTACCTTACGCCGCCGCGTGTGAGAACGGCGTAGGCGAGGCAGGGCCAGGGCATCGACGACTCGAGTCGGGGCCCTTTGTGTGGTTTGGCCTCCCACCCTGAGTTCGGCTCGCCTCGACTCGCCCTTTTCGCCTGTTTGTGTGTCTCAGATGATGGCCATCAGGCCGCTCCGGGTTGAGCTGCAAGAGGTGTGTCCGACGTTTGGAACCCCGCTCTGCGCGAGTGTATGAGCTGGGCGTTGTTCTCCCACACAGAGCGGGAAACCAACAGCGCGTCAGAGAGACAGAGACAGAGGGACACTCAGCAAGACCAAATAGGATAGGCGGCATTGTCGGTGACGGTGAGCCCCTTTTCATGCGATCCTTTGACAAATGGGCTCGCTTGGCAACGAGGGCTTGATGGTGCTCGCTCGCGCGCTCGCTCGCTACGATCGTAGAACCCTCGTCTAAGCAAGGCAACGACGCCGCCATCGTCGCGCTTCGACAATGCTGCTGCTGCTGTTGGTGATGCTGTGGGCTCTCGCTTCCATCTCGGTCCAGGACAACAAAAAAGGCTAATCATGATGCCTCGCTCGGTGCCATTGTGTCGCTTGCTCGGGTCGGCGCAGTGCCCTTCAAGTCTGTTCAAACTGGACCGAAGCGAAACAAAACGAAAACGAACCGTATGATGTAGGTCCTGTGTGTGTGGGTCTGTCTGCCTCTTCTCGCTCATGACCGGCCTTCAAAGTGTCGCTGTGCATGCTGCGCCCCGCTCGCGCTCCCTGCGAGTGCTGTGTGCCCCCTCCTCGGTGCTGCCCCTCGTCCCCTGGCCTGCTTCCGCACTCCGTCTGTCCGCCCGTCTGTTCCACCCTCGCTGACGGCACCTTTTCAAACTCAGAGCCCAGACCCACACGCCCTTGCCTGTCCCGGAGCGCCAAGTGAGCGTCGATCCCTCACGCTGAAGAATAGCCGCAAGCTCAACTCAGTGTGGCACACTCTCCCCCCGGCCGCTCGTCACCGCTTGGTCCTCTGCAGCGCCATCTGACTCTCCTCCTCCTCGCCACCTTCCTCCACCATCTCTCGCTCTTCTGCATACACCTACACATCATCCTCGGCATCTCCTATCGCCCTAGACCATCTCCAGCCGTAGCATCTCGGCACCTGCGGTCGTGTTTTTGATCGACCCAGCATCATCACCACCCTCGCGAAAGCACTTTCGCCTTACATCTCAACGCACCGCGCTCACGCAGCAGACATCGGCATCAGCATCAGGTTAGACTGCGTCTGTCAGCGTTCCAGCAGCATCTCGCAGTAATCACATCGTCGTGTAGACAACGAGAGCGGCATCTTAGCAACCCATCGGCTCCATCGCAACCTGAGCCCCACCCTGTCTATGGGCTCTTGCGTTCCACAGTAATCACGCAGAGGCGATCCGCATTGGCTGCCCTAGAGCCTCACGCCGATTCCTCACCTCGCCTCTCCTCGTCACTCTCTACGTGTCACCCCAGCATTGACTCATTATGGACGCTTCAGCCGACGATCCTCGCAGGTATAGCATCCGTCGTTCGCCATCTATCGGCTCGTCCGCTGCCCCTGTGACTTCAGGACCGCGGGCTGGGAAGCGCAAGCTCTCCACCACAGCCTTCGGATCCTCGTCGAGCATGGGTTCCCACGTCCCTTCGTCACCCGCCCCGATACCATCGGAGCTTCCGACAGAAGGCATTCAGAGCGCATCGCAGGTGGCCAGCACCTCCCGATCCACCATCGACAGCCCCGACGCCGGCTCAGACAAGCCACTCAGCAGCACTAATGCCCAGCCGGCTCAGTTCCCAGACTGGCAAGAGCAACGACGCTGCCATTCCATCCTCGCCGACTACGACTTTTTGCCGCCATCAGAGGATCGCCGCGATCCTCGTAGCTCCAACACTTGCCTGGTGATGCCGGTCTCTTCTCAGCAGCCCCAGGTCATGGTCGCCGGCGTAGTCCACGGCCTGCACGCCAACGTTGCCAGCGCCGCTCTGCAGGGCGACGCCGACACTTCCATGGTCGATGGCCCGGCATCACTGAGGGAGAGGCAAGCGACGGAGCCTCATCTCGTACAGTTGCAGAGCTCACTCTCGCAAACCAGCACTTCGGTGCCACAGAGTCCCCAACGAGGTGTTTCTCCTTCTCCCTCCCTCTCTGACTTTGACTACCAGGCACAGCAGTCCCATGTCCCGCAACGCTACTCGACACGCATTCGACAGCCGCGACCCAGCAGCGCCGATCAGAGTACCGTTGACAGTTTGGACAAGTCAACGCCCGACGTGCTGGCAGCCTCGGTGCAGCAGACGACCCCTTACTCGACGACGGCAGAATCTTCCGACAGCGCAGTCGGTTCGCTGTCGAGCCTTTCCTCCAGAGCAGCCTCACATCACTTGACAGAGGCCCAGCGGCAAGAGCCTCCTTCGCCGTCGATAGCCGAGCATGGGCCCGTTGCATCTAGAAGCTTCCACCTTCAGGCCGTACCTCCAGCTAAGCGCAGGCGTTTCGACGACGTCTCCCCCTCGAGTCTGCACCACAGCCGCCATGAGCTGCAGACAATCGACGAAACACGACGAAGCAGCGACGCTGGCATTGTCTTCCAGCAGACACAAGGTTACGCTCGCCTGGCCACTTCCGAGCTTCCGCATACCCTCGATGCCAGAGGTACTCTGCATATGGCGTCGTCCAAGGCAGAGGTTGTGAACACTCCGTCTCGAGTAGAGTCAAGTATCGCTGCCACCTCGGGTGCGGGCCCCGTTGCCCCAGCGTCTGACCTTCGAACTCACGCAGCCAAGGATCTTCCGGCGTCGAAGATGGGCCCGCTCGCTGGACACGACACACCCAGCAGTCATCGTGGTACCCACAAGGATAAGGCGCCCGCGGTCCCATCCATGGCCCTACCTCGCAAGCAGCACGTCGCCTTTCCGCGCAGGATGCCTCGCCTTGTCCGTGCCCAAAGTGTACCGAACTTGCGTGCCAAGGCGACGCTGGACATCACCGCTCCTTCGCATCATCGTCTCATCCTGCCCAGCCACTGGGCCGGCTATGTCTCTTCGCACGCGCGACAAGGTCGCGAGGCAGTCGATGGATCCTCGAAGGCGTCCCATTCGAGATCCTCAAAGGGGTTCCCGTTCAACGTCACACACTATCCTGTCGGCTCCAGCAGCTCGCGCTCTCGATCGACCTTTACGCCCACCTTGCATCCTCCCATCACCCGCCACACGCTGCGCGAACTGGACCTCTTCGAGATCCTCAAGAACCCTCAGCTTCGTCACGACGTCGTCTTCGACCCGAACGTCCAGTTCCGACCCAACTTTGACGGCGAGCGCGGACGGCGCAAGCGCGAGGCGGGCGAGAGGTATTGGACTGCGGTGGTGCGAGAGATCGAGACCGGTTGCACCTGCACTGCCTTCTCCCACGGCCAGCTCTTGCCCTGCACCTGCAAGGCGAAGGATCGCTTGCGCAAGATCGAGGCCAAAGGATCCCGAGTGTCTTCCTTGCAGCAGTCACACATCCCCTCGCGCATCCCTCTGTTGGTCCAGGAGCTTCGCACTATCTGTCTGTCCATCCTGCCGTCCAACTATCCCGCCGACACGGCCATTGCCGAGGTCGACGAAGCGGCATCGGCCTCTTCGACCGAAGAGCAAAAGACGGACCAACCCGTCGCCTCGGACGAAGCCAGCTCCTCGATGAAGAAGAAAGTGGCCGTCTCCACAGCCTCTGGTTCATCTTGGGCAACGACGCATCACCAGCTCATCGCTCAGACGCTAGATCCTCACCTGATCTCTCAAGAGTTGCAGCACGGCGTTCTTGATGTTCCTGCCCTCATCACCTTCATGGGATCCATCCTCAAGCTTCACTGTGCCCCCATGCGCGACGAAGCGATCGAGAGGATGGTAGAGGTGGTCTGCGTCGATCGCAACATCGGCAAGGGTCTGCGCCTCTGCTTCGAGATCCTCGAGCTCATGAAGCTCGACATTGCCAACCACCAGCTCCGATCCGCTCGCCCCTTCCTGGTCGAGACGGCGGTCGACTTCGAGATCCGTTGGTTCAAGGAGCAGATCGAGCAAGGCAAGATGTCGCTCGATCGCACCAACGCCTGGATGCAGCAGGCGCTCATTGCTTCGCGTCCGAGCGGCGACATTTCACGCAGCGAGGCTGTGATCAAGGCGTTCAACCACGGCATGCTTCAGCTCATCTTTGAAGTGCCAGGATCGCTCCCTTTGGTGTCGCCCGTAGCGACGCCCCTCGGCTCGCCCTCGTCGTCGTCACTGAACAACACGTTCGCCTCTCACTATCCTGAGACGTTCCAATTCGACGCCTACCGCATGATGACATTCCACAACGATGTCTCGGATCTGACGATTGTCTACATGCTCGTTCTGCTCTTCCGACAGCTCTGCAGTACACCGCTAGACAACCGCGGAGCTCTGCCAGCCTCTACGGGCAGTCTGGTTCAGAAGCAGCTCAAGACGATCAAGGGCGAGATCTGGTGTCTGGTCAACGACGCCAACTTGTGCCTGTCAAGCCCGGGCACTGCACCGACGACGCCGCCGGCTGCCAGTGCCACCAGCCGCGCTGCCGGTATGGACGGAAAGCTCTTCCTCGGCAGCGGTGGCGGGTTTGTCAAGCTCGATCACCCGCGTTGGCGCCGCGCGATGCAGAACGTGCTCCTCCAGGTCGCAGCGCGCGCTGCAGCGGTGCAGACGGCCGCCCGCGCCGGTTCTTCGGACCCAAGCACCGTCAAGACGGCCGCTCCGTCGGCGGCCACGCAGAAGGTGCTCAACTCGTGGATGGACACCAACCTGCGCAGCGGCTCGGCGCTGCACAAAATCTGCCAGAACCGTCTCCGCGACGTTGTCCTGGGCATGCTCGGCGACAAGGTTCGCGCCGGGTTGCAGTCCCCCTCGTCCACCGCTCTGCCGACCACCACTGCAGACAGCGAGGCTGACCGTCTCACCCAGAAGCGAGCCTCGCCCGTCGACACCCAGGACGAGTCAACGCCCTCGAAGAAGCCCAAGAGCGACGTGCCAGTTGCCGCCGAGGCCGTCGCCTCGCCCTGGGACGCAGCCATGTCGCGCGCCGGCCTCGAGCCATTCGCAGCCGAAATCCGCTTGCTGTCGGAACGCATCGCGAAAGTGGCCACCTTCCACCTGCGTGTCTTCCGCAACCTGTACGAAGGGATCCAGTCGGGCCGCCACAAATGTGTCGGCGGCACCCAGTGATCTCCTTCCTCTTAACGTCTTTCACGTTTGATCTGTGTGCATCCTCTCATTCTTTCTTTTTAATTGCATGCTCCTCTTCAGTATCATCTTGTCCGTGGATAGCAGTGCTCAAAGTGAACGTGCGAGTATTTTGTCCGTGTCAAAGCAGTGACAGCGATCAGCAAGCCCGTTCGGGCACTCCTCGCTGGTCACCGAGCACTTCAGCATGCAAGTTCACGCGGCTGCTTTTCGATCGTCGCTCGCAACTCACAGTGCGACTCAGACATCTCGACATCCACACTGAGCCTTTCCGCACTTGGATTGCTGTCTAAGGAATGTACAACCGGCTGAAGGCGGCGACGGGCGTCCTGCAAGTGGGGCACAGATGTGCGGCGTCCTCTCTCCCGCGGCCGCCAGCGCCGCGCCTCGCGGGCGGTCGCGATGCAAGGTGCTCCCGACAGTCCATGCAGAGACACAAACAGCGACAGGGCCAGCAGATGACGTTGCGCTCCTCGGTGCAGCACACCACGCACAGGCGGCGCGCGTCGTCGACGGTTCCAGTGGTGGTGGAGGTGGGGCGACGCGCGATGAGCGACTGCGCGAGATGGGTGTCTGCTGGATGGAGGAGGGATTTGTAGGCGCTGCGTGTGAGTGGTTGCAGGGATGGCCGCGTGAGATGAGCCAGCAGGAGGCGGTTGAATGGTTCGGTGCCGGAATGAAGCGTGAGTTGCGTTGAGGTGGAGTCGCTCGGCGGCGAGGTGAGTTCTTCGAGCAGTCCCGAGACCTCGTCGGGCTCGAGCGGGAGGGTTTCCACCTCGTCAGAGTCCGATCCGTCGTCGTCCGAGTCGTATGGGACCTGCTGCTGTGCCACGTCGATGTCGTAATCGACGTCGTCCTCGTCGCTGTCGTCGTTGACCGTCTGCTGTGCCACGGCGATGTTCGCGCCCGCATCGTTGAAGCGCGCCGGTTGAGGCACGGGTATTACATCCCTCCCTTGAGCCCCTGAATCCCACCTGTCCGATTCCTCGATCCCCTCGTCGCTCCCAAAGAACCTTGTCAGCCCTAGCAACGATCGCATCGAGGTACCCTCGACTCTCGCCTCCGCTTGCTCTGCCGACCGTCCTTGCTGCTGCTGCACCCTCCATCTCTCTCGCTGCTGTTGCTGTCGCTGTGCTTCTTCCGCTTGCCTCTCCCTTCTCCTCGCCTCTCCATTGCTACCGTGCCACACAAGCCTCACGATCCGCAACGCCCGGTACACCCACTGCGGCACACTCGGATCGGGTAGCCCCACGACGCTGAACATTTTGCGCACCGTCATGACCGTCACGCTCCTCGCCACCAACATCGTCACCACAGCAAAGTGCACCAATGCTCGTATCCTTGCGAGTCCAGCATGACCAAACGTCGACGAACTGCCGTGTGTTGGCTCGATACGGACGTGCTTGATCTCGCGGCTCAGCCCGCCAGCCTTCTCTTCACCCGCAGCCGAGTGATGTGTCTGTGTCGGGTCCACCACGCCAATCTTCCCGCTCTGACTGAGCTCGATGTAGGGCGCATCCCAGGCGACGAGCGGTTCCATCTCGCGCTCGAGGCCCGTCAGTCGCGTCGACTCCATGCAGGCCGTGCCGAGCTTGAAGAGCGCCAACGACCAGTCTTCGTCCATAGATGGCAGGTTGGAGCGCGAAAAGAGCAGACGGTTTGCCTCCACCCGGCCTTCGAGCAGCAGCATCGTCAGCGCATGCAGGGTGACGGTGAGTGCGACGACCAGCACAAGCGCAATCTCGGGCGTCCGGCTGAGCGCTTCCAAGAACGGATAGCGACCCGTGCTCGCCGCCAGCGCATAGTGAAGCAGAGAAGCGAGCCCGAAGACGCTCGATATCACCAAGCGCGGAGCCATCACAGGTCGTCGACACCGCGATACTGCAATGCTGAGAATCTGGAGCATCTGCAACAGGATGCACAGGTAGACGTGGTCGTTGGCCGGTGCATCGGGCGAAAAGGAGTGAAAGTGGAGAAGGAAGGCGAAGCCGACGAGGTTGAATGCGGGGGGTTCGTCACGATCGGCGTCGAGGTTGCGGACGATGGAGTCGCTGATGATGGCAACGCAGGTGGAGGTGAAGGCGGCCCAGAGGGCGGTTGCGTCTCGAGCGCGGAGGATGGCGTCCCTACTGCTCGAGCCGAAGCGATCTGAAGCCCAGCCAGACATGGACGTGTTGGCCAACCAGGCATTCCGCCATGCTGCCGTCGTGATCGCTCGCAGGAGGACGTTGATCGGATTGGATTCAGATAGGAAGGCGTCCGCGACCACAGTGGTGAGGATGAGCACCGACCGAGCTAGCAATACCAGACACGGCAATCGTAGGGCCACTCTCTGAAGCTGCGACAGCCGTGCAGACGCACCACCCCTCGGCCGGCATATGTGCTGTACGCGGTTGTTGACGATCGCAACGATCACAAGCGCAATGGTGTATCGGCTTGCGACAAAGCTCCACGGGCTGTCGGAGAAGCTGTCCCACACGTCGAGGTGCTCCAGCGAATCGTCCGCGTTGAAGCCCGAGCTGCTCATCCCCCCATTCGATTCGCTAAAGCTGGTGAGTGCAGAAGAGTCGTCCAGGGGCGGAAATACAAAGTCGTAGGCGAACCGTAATGGGGCACCTGCAGTGCCCGTGAGCCAGTCCGTGGCTTGATGTACGGCGTCCGAGATGAGGCGCGGCATGATGGCCCCAACGCGCTTCGGGCCCGCCTCTGTGCTGCCCGCGGATGAAGTGCGAGCGGGTGGGTCTGTGTTCGCGGGTGAGCGTGGGTGGGTACGAAGCTTGCACATGCTTTCACGATCATGCATGCATCTGCCGGCTTGGGCACCGATTTCCGAGCTCGCCGACGTGGAGGTGCAGGACAGTTTCTCACTCTAACACGTCGGCGGATTTTCTTGCATAGCAAAGCTCACGTTCGTCATGGTTGCAAGCAAGGTCTTGGTCTGCAGACTGACGGCGAAAGACACTCTCGACCTCGAATGCCTTCACACCGATCAGCGAGGGTACGTCTCCAGAGCAAAACAAGATGGGTATTTCGACGAGACAATGACAGTGAATAAGACAGGCTTTTGAGAGTGCGAGAGATGTGCGTGGCAAGAATACGAAAATGTGAGCAGGAGCGGGGTGGAAGTGTCCATGGGTAAAAGTTAACAATGCTGTCCGAGGAGAGAGAGGGAGAAAGACATTTCAACGCAGCTCGTCGTTCTGCAGCAGAGGTGCTGCCGACGAGGGTCGCGTGCTATCGCGATTTTGGTAATGAGAGCTGAAGCCGGATTCGGAGGGCGGCATGTCGTGCGTCGCTTGGGTGTACTGGACGCTCTGCTCGTCCAGCTCGTGGTTCGATGCTGACTGCTCCTGGCTTTTAGCGGCAGACGCTTCGAGGAACGCCTTGCGCTCTTCCGGTGTGAGAGAGGCGAGGTAGGCGTTCTTGACTTGACGAGCGTCGACGTAGCCCGTGGAGGAGACGTCCCAGCTCAACAGGCCTGCGGCGTGGAGGTTCTGCGGGTTGATGGCCGGGGTCTCCTCGCCCCACTGCGGGTCAGCGCCGCGGCCAACGTCGTCGTCGTGCAGCTCATCGTCAAAGACACCGTGGATGTGGTGCACCTGACGCGCCTTGGCGCGCTGCGCGGGCGAAAGAACGACCTGGCTGCTGCTGTCGTCATCCTTGCCAAGCAGCTCCATGGGCACGTTGACACCGTCGATCTTGACGCCGCTGTACGGGTTGCTCTGCTTCTTGGCGTGACCGTTGCTGCTGCCAGAGCCAGGGCCGGCAAATCCACTGCCGCGCGACTTTTCGCCTTGTGCAAGCAGCGCAGCGCGAGCAGCTGCAATGCGACGACGCCTCCTGCGCAGACGCCAGAGCGCAACACCGAATAGAACACCAATGACAGCAATGGCAGAAACACAGCCAATGACAACCTTGATACCCTCCGAGAGACCCTTGCTGTTGCCGGACCCGGAGTTGTGGCCGCCGTGCAGGCCCGACTGACCGAGCGTCTGCTTCTTCACTCGCACTGCGGTGAACTGCTGCGTCGCAGTGGTCATGTTGACGAGCGGACGCAGACCGACTGAGGCCTGGCATGGGCTGCTGGTGGTCATGTTGGCGGCCAGTGCTGCAGTGGCGTTGAGTCCGCCGTCGCACGAAAAGACAGTGTAGGCGCTTCGCATGAAGGCGGGCGAGAGCACAAAGTCGGCTGGCAGGAAGCTGGCGTTGAGGTTGGCGCCATTGGATGCACTCGAGAGCGAACGAAGTGCCTGGAACGAGCCAAGGCACACGGAGCCGTCGCCAGAGGGGCCGTTGCCCGAACCGGTGGTGAGACTGGCATCGAGCGGGTGAATGGGGATGCGAATGCCGCCGAGTCCGAGGGTAATGTTGAGCTGAAGGTCGCAGGGTACGTAGTAGCCGCCATCGGAAGCGGGACCGATGCCCCAAGCACCATACATCGCATCGAGGGTGCTTTCGGGACCCAGGTTGACGCTGGCGCCCGAGTCGAAGACGGCGATGGGATTGGAGCCGGATATCACGCTCGACATGCCGATAGGGATGGGCTCCGAAATACCGTGCTGCATGAGGACTGAGATCTCGGTGAGAGGAACACGCCAGTGTCGTACTACCCCGTCTGCGTCGCCGATGGCGCTGGTGAAGTTGATGTTGGGGTCGGTGCTGCCCGCGTAGGCAGGGTCGTGGTTGCCAACGGTCAAGACGCTGTCGCCAGAGCCACCGTCCTCCTCGAGACGCTGCAGACCGATGCCCATGAACCTACGGCCAGGACGAGCATTGTACCAGAATCCAGCGAGGACGGCACCGGTCTCGGGTGGACGGACGTTGACGTTGAGATAGGCGGTGTTACTCGTGGCGTTGAGGTCGGCCTGGATCAGACTATTGGCAGGAGGGCCGACTCCGATGATACCCGAGAAGTTGCCCGAATCCATATCCTCATTGGAGACCTGGTTGCACGAGCCAAATGCCTGCGAATTGATGGTGAGTCGGGTTGTGGATGGGTCGCCAAAGAGCATGGATGCGGTCTTGACTTGGCCTTCCGCAGATCCGAGAAGATAGCTGATGTTGAATGGGGTATCTTGGTCGACGACCGAGTCGGAACGGTCGTTGAATTTGGTGACGGACAGGCCTTGGTGACCGCGGCAAGAATCGTCATCGCAGTCCTGATTCGCGAGCCAGAGATCACCGCTGCCAGTGTCGAGTTGGGCGTTGAGCTGCTGATTTGCGATGGTGAGCGGGACATTGTAGGTGAGCTGGCCATTGGCGAATCCTCGCCCTAGCACGATGCGTGTGCTGTTGAGCGAGCCTGCGGCGGGTGAGCCCATGCCACTATTGGGGATGCCGCTTCCGCTGGAGCCGGACGAGCCCGTTGATGATGGAGATGCCGAGGTGGAAGATGAAGAGGAGGAGGACGCCGTGCTGGCGGATGCCGAGGACGAGGGCGAGGAAGAAGAGGCTGATGTCGATGACGAAGACGATGATGAAGAAGCTTGACGCGGGTAGAGCATGCGGTCGTCATATGCATCTGCTGCTGGCGAGCGCACTCGCAGCGAGCTGGATGTGCCGGTGATTCTCATCGTGATGAAAAGTAGCAGCAGCTTATGACGGCCACAGCGTATGCGAAAAGGTTGGCGGTGTCACAAGGCAGCGACAAGGGTGGTCATGCAAAATCGTGAATGAGTTGGTGGGAGCTGAACCTCGCGAAGGGTGTGATGTCGTTGCGATGCAAAACTGAGCCAAGTCGAACGCTATCGCAAGTGATCCCGAACGAAATCCGTGTGTGCGTACAAGGCAGGGTATATGTCAACAAGACGCTGATCGGACGAGAAGCGGATCCTCCAGGATGAGCAGGCGGAAGTCGCGATGACGCGACGCTGGAGCAGGTCCGGTGCTGACAAAGACGGGCTGGTGGAATGTGACGAAGAAGGGGCGCTGGCGGGTAAAGCGCGAGCGATGCTGTCAGCTCGGAAGGGATCGCGATGATGGAAGGGAGTTGGCGATGATGGTACGGTTGAGGAGGTAGACACGGTGTGGTGGGGTGGCAGTACGCCAAGGGTTGAGCGGAGCTCCAGAAAAAACTACAGCAGACAGCCGTCTCTGGCTCACAAACACGTCTCGAGATTTACGAACACAGTCCAAGTGCCCGGCGGATTTCCGTTGGACACGATCAACTCAAGACAACAGGCAGGGCCGAATGGTTGCTTTCGTTATGGAATGCATTCGTGCAACTTGGTCGCTTCTGTATCGGATCGTGATCTCGAATGCATATGCTTTCCTGTCGTCAAACTGAGGAACCAGGAGCACTTTGTGGTTGGATCACAGCGCACGAACAGTGTCAACGGGGAGCGAACGAGAGATGGAGCCTGGCACCCACTTTGTGACATGGTACACGGCATTGACAGGAGGAGGCTGCAGCGTGGTACGTTCCCACTTCAGGAACACCACTCAGCCCACGCCTGCTCTGTCATGCAAGAGAAGAGACTCCCGTGACCACAGAGTTGAAGCGCCACACACCGATCGCGACCATCGATGAGAGCTTAAAACACGGAGTGAGGGGGGAGAGAGCATCGGAAATTCCACGGCAGCTCAGCACGGCTATCGGCAGCAATTGCGTTTGGATTAAATTCTCGGCAGGCAGGCTGCGCGCCTTGGCTGAGGAAAGGTCGAAATTCAGGGTTGATCGCCAGGGTCATCTCAGCGGCACACAGCATCCGACTTGCCGCGCAGTTCCGTTGTGCTCCTCTTGGACTGACTGCTGCTCACCTGCTTTCTACTTCAGTATTGTGAAAGCGCTCACTCAAGTGGATCCCCAGCATGCGAAACGGCTGAGAGGTGATGGAGAGGATGCAAGCCGGCTTTGGGGCCTTTGGTCGCTGTATGAACGGCGAAAGCATGCGTTCAAAAAAGCTGGGAACGAAAAAGGCAGGCGGAAAAGCAGCGATTAATTGAGGTACAAAAAAAAGAAGCACCTCGAGCTCCAGCCGACACAGGGGCGCACAGAAGCGATCAAGGGAGGTCTCTACTACTGTATTGCCAAGACCAAGACGAGGCCATATTCGACTCAAAAGTGTCCTGGTGCGCTGATCAGCGAAGGCACCAAGACACGAGCATTTCGGCCAGGCCGAGCCAACGTGCCAAGACAGCTTTGCGGACTGTGAAAATCAGCGTCTGAGCATCTGTCTCGCACGTTCCGATCGCAGGATCGGGATGCTTCCGACACAAAGGAGTATATATCGGCGACTGCCGACCAAGCTCTCTGACAAGGTATCGCTTCGTCCCGGCGTTCAATCTGACAAGCAGCCATGGCAGCCTCGGTCACATCCGACAATGATGCGTGATCCCGCCGAGCTGTGAAAGGGTGGGCGGAAGAGTGGGTTCAGAGAGATGCACAGCCAGCCGCTCGGTTGACGATTTTGAATCGCGGCTGCCCTCGCTTTCAACTGCCTGCCGCCGCCTTGAACCTATTTGCTCGCAAAGCTCGACAGCCTCGACGTCAGAAGCGCAATGCTGTCACCGCATCAGGGCCGCTGTCCGGATACGAGACAGGTGCACACAAGGCACGAACAGCAGCGTACCAGCTGGCTGTCGCTACCATCGTCTGTCTAGGAGGCGTGACCGTGCCTGAATGCTTCACAGAGAAAGATCAAGCCGTGGCGCGCGCTTGTGTGTCATTTTCAGGCAGTCGTCTGGCCTGCTTTGACCTGAACAGCCTACTGCTCAGTCTCGCTTCTGCATCCCTTTTGGCAGCAAAGGCGTCAATCGACACCGCGGGAAGCGGTTGCCTGGCAGGGTCCTGACACCCTTTTTGCCGTTTCAAATCGAGCCTGCTCATTTCAAACCATTCAAAACTCCATCGATGATCCTAATACAAAATCCACCGAGCTGCCTCGACCCCTTTCTAGACTGCATTTGCAATTCGAAAGGGGTTGAATTCACTTTGACGTGCCCTGTGCTCTCCGCGAGAGAGGGTGAGGCTGACCAGCTCGCGCGAGGGACAGGTTCGACTGAATTCTCTTTGACCGCAATCAGCTCACCGAGCAGCGCGGCACAGCTCAGCAAAAATCACAAAGCACACCGCAACACCAAAAAGAGCACGCACACGAACCAAAAACCACAGCACAGCACAGCAGCACGAACGCAGCGCAGCAGCCAGCCAGCTCAACTCGTGTGGGTTCTCAGTCTCCACAAACCGTCATCCTTATCCTTGTCATCCTCCTGATCATCATCAACCATCTCTCTCGATCACAGATCGCACGCGTCGCATCGTATTTTCTGCCTCGTACGCTTTCCTCGCTGCGGCTTCAACTACACTCGACAGTCTGGACACAGCGCACCTTCGACTTCCCTATCTCGTCGCTCGATCGCAGCTCGCCCGTCCTCGCCCTTGACGACCATCTCGCATCCAGACAACCACCTGTTCGATCTCCTACCTGATCGAACTCGTCTGCTTTGCGCGCATAGCATCTTCGACGAAGCTAGGAGCTACGACCGCACAGCTTCTTGATTTAGTATTACTGCCTCGCACCACCTGGCATCTCCATCGACGACCCTTGGACGCTTCTGCCCGCATATCCGATACCCATCACATCTTGAATCATGTCTGAACTCCGCCGAAAGCTCGTTATCGTAGGAGATGGTGCTTGTGGTAAGACGTGTCTCCTTATCGTCTTCTCCAAGGTAAGTTGTTTCTCGAGCTGCACTTCGTGCTGCACACGTCCAGGCCTCGCGGGCCTGATCGTCGAGGTCGAGCAAAGACATGCAGACGTCCACCAAACCGGCTGGATCAGTCGTCGTATAGGAGTCAGCGTGCAGGGCATCTGATGTAGCATCACCGGACCGCGAACGAGCTCTGCGACGTAGTATCCAATGGTCGTCTTGCGATCCTGGACCACCAGGACGCTCCGGATGCGTACTGGGCCCGCTGGCTTGGACGATGGCGCGCGCCAGCTCTGCCTCTTTATGGTCACACCATGAACAGCTGTCACTGACCCGCACTTTGCTTTTCTTATCACCGACACGCTCTGCACTCGCCCGTGTACCTCTCGAACCTGCATCGCACCCATGTAGGGCACCTTCCCCGAAGTCTACGTGCCCACCGTCTTCGAGAACTACGTTGCCGACGTCGAGGTGGATGGTCGCCATGTAGAGCTTGCGCTTTGGGATACCGCAGGTCAGGAGGACTACGACCGACTGCGCCCCCTTTCGTACCCGGACTCGCACGTCATCCTCATCTGCTTCGCCGTCGACTCGCCCGACTCGCTGGACAACGTGCAGGAAAAGTGGATCTCGGAAGTGCTGCATTTCTGCCAGAACCTGCCCATCATCCTCGTCGGCTGCAAGAAGGATCTGCGACACGACCCCAAGATTGTCGACGAGCTGCGAAAGACGAGCCAGCGCCCCGTTTCTGCCGAGGAGGGTATGGCGGTTGCCCAGAAGATCGGCGCCGTCCGTTACCTCGAGTGCTCGGCCAAGACCGGCGAGGGTGTTCGCGAGGTGTTTGAGCACGCTACCCGTGCGGCGCTCGTTCAAAGGAGCCGTGGTTCCAAGAGGAAAGGGTGCACTGTCCTCTAAGGATGTGCGCTCTCAGATCAAAGATGGCGCTCTCGGAGTAAGCTTGGCTGAGTGTGCGAGCTATACACGGTGCCCGCGCTCACCGAACGCCCTTCAATAGCTGACATCTTCGCTCATGGCCCCTAAGCCTCGATCACGGAAGGTTGAGCAGGAAATTGTCGCGCGCTCGCGCGGTCACACTTCCTGGTCCACACCGTGCCCCCTCGTCCATACCTGCCGCTTCTGCTCACTCGTCCCTCTACCTTTCCACCCTGTGTTGCTCTCGCTGGCTGTGTTTCATAACCCCACATCGATTTCAATGATACGTATGCTACCATGCTCGGTCCGACTGTGTCACGCTGGGAACACGAAGTCGACACGGCGACAACTCGAATGCCGCAAAGTTTGCGATTATGCTGGACGGATGAGATGAATGTACGAACCTTCGGCCAAGTCTATGAATCTATGTGCGCACCTTTATCAGCGAACGATGAGGGCGAGGGCCAACGTTGCTGCTACGAACCACATCGCCCTTCCCGCCGCATTCTCCCTGCTCATCGCGCCGGATGCCGACTGGCTCGTGGCGTTCCTCGGCTCCTCCAGCTGGGTCACGGTCAACAGTGCCACCCGTCCGTCCTGCACCGGTTGGCCCGGCAACGCGATCTGCGGATGATTGATCCCCTCGCTCGTCGCATTCAACAGCACTCCCGCCTCTATCCACTCCACCTCGGTCTTCCAAACGAAACCCTGGTAGCTCGTCGTCGCATTCCTCGTTGCGTTACCCACGATGTAGTCTCGACCACGATTGTAGCCATCCGTTTGAATCATGTGCCCCAGCGCGGCGCTCTCCTCCATGGACGCAGCGATGAAGATGGCACCGGAGAAGGCGGAGGTGCCGTTCTGAAGGAACCACCGGAAGTGATTGTCCCCTTCAATGGATTCTTTGCACGTGCCAAAGGTGGGGTCCCCGTAGTTCCAACGGAGAACCCCGTTGCCCCCGTCGTAGTTGCCTTGTTCGCGAATGCCATAGCCATCACCGAGGTTGGCGTACTGGTTGGAGCCGTTGACGTTGCCCAGACAGGAGACGCCGAAGTTGATCGAGCTGCGAAGACGGGAGAGGGAGGAAGTAGAGTGGGTCAGCAAAGTTGGTGAGGAAGAGGAGGATGCAGGGAGAGAGGAGATTCTCACGTGGCATAGCGCAAGAAGCCTTCAGGACACAGCACCTCGGCGGACGAGTTGGACGAGATGATGGCGTTGATGGGTTCGCCGGGCGAGCCATCCAGCCAGATCTGTGCGTTCCAGAATCCGATGCACGAATATGAAAGAAGATGGAGTCAGTCGTCGATGCAATCGAAATGAAGGGATGAGCTCTCGAAAAGTGCGGCAAGATGAACTCTGGTAGTGGAAACTCACAGTGAGCATGCTTCCGTTAGTGCCGTTGTTCGGGTTCCAGTAGCCAGCTTGCGGCAACGGGTTCATTCGTGATGTGTTGTATCGCTGGACGCATTCGCGAAAGATGTTGCTGCCGTCGACGTTGCTGAATTCGCTACGGGACTGCAGCGGGAGTGAGGACAGGGAGGCTGGCGAGGCTACTGCCTGGGGAAGCAGTAGCGAGCAGAGCGCTGCGAGGAGGGAGAGCTGCAGCATCATGGTGGGCTCGCTGGGTGCGCTCGCCGGCGATGCGTGTGAAGGCAAGAAGATGGTCGTGGTGGGAGCTGAGGCAAGGTCGACTGCTGTCAGATGGAGTGAACGAAAGCTTCGGGCGCTGCCGTTGAAGTTATCGCTCCTTCCGCTGGTGAAGTTGGGGCCCCGTCGGCGTTGCCGATGCGTGCGTATACGAGATGAAGCGAGCTTTCGGGTGGCGCCAAGCCAGTCCTGAGCGATCGGATGTTGCGAGTGGGTACAGGCAAGGGCGAAGTCAGCCGTTTGGCGTACTTCTACGAGCTCTAAGGATGAAAGCCGAATCGATAGCGGAAAAACCGGGCTGCTCGTGGTACTGAAGGCACGAGTCTAAGTTCGAGATGCTGGTCCGAAGGCGAGCGTGCGGGCGACTAGTGCTCTTCGCAACAGTGCTGTCCGAGGTGTCTGAGACGTGGTAGTAGCGTTAGGCGTTCAAGAGGTGATGGCGCCGAAGTCGACACAGGCGGCTCTAACGTTTGCCAAGAAGAAGCATCTCCGTAGCCAGTCACAATGTGCTGACTTGCACAGTATCACACACTCGAACCCTTTGCCGAACGCAATCTTGCATGTCCAAATTGCCGCGCTGTGACTGACAAAAATTTCCGTGGATGCCGAGACTTTTTTTTTTGGCAGCGGCAGCACTGCATGTCGGCTGCCCTCATGGTCTTGGCCATGCGGTCGTCAGCTTAGCACGTCAGGGGATATGCACGTCTGACCGGCGATACTGGTCTCTCTCTCTCTGTCTCCTACAGGTGTCTCTGCTCAAAGCATTGCTCGACAAGATGGTCGACTCGGACGTACCTGGCTGGAAGGAAAAAGTCGCCGCTGACATTGCCGGAAGAATCGCTCCGTCCAGCATGCGCCGTGAGATCATAGCCGACCTTAGACGCGCTTTACGATTAAGAGGCCTCATTAAAACGGCGGCGTAACAGCTCACGCCAGAAATTAGAGCCGGCAGCTTGGAACGTCTCGAAGAACGCTTCCTCTCTTACGATCACACGGACGCTGATGAGCAAAGAGGCAAGATCGGTGATGATCCGCACCACCTCGAAGCAGCTTCTTCATAGCCTGTGCACTCTCTGCAGCACGGGTCGGTGGCCGGTCAACTCGGCCTTTGCTCGGGTTGGAGGCGGGCAATGCCGAAAGCGTACCATGTTCTTTGGCCTGATTGAATTGTGGAACTCGCAGACCGATCGCCGCCCTTGTCCGCACTGGTACCAGAGTTGGCGTCTTGAGCACCGCGCATTGTCGAGCCTGGACCTATCAGAAGGCTCAGGTGCGAGATCGGCCCACTAAACAGCTCTGATCAGCCCAGAGCCGATCCTCCTCCATGCATGCCCATTGAACACTCTACGTGTGGCTCGTTGTCCCGTGTTGGTGTGGGAAGGGCAAATCGAGGTCCAACACGGCGGAGTTTGGGTGAACGCCTGGCGACGGCAGCAAAGCCTAGACTCTCAAGAGCCAATTTGCGGCGCTCGCAGAGGTGCACTGAATCGGAAATAGGCTTGCCTGCCTGCGACGGTGCACCGGCACGCGGCATCGCGCAGAAGCTCCAGACTCCGCTCTGCCTAATGCCGTCGAGCTGGAAAGACAGCAAAGCTTTGTTGCAGCAGATCAGGGTTGACCGAGACACGTCCAATCGCCCCTTTAAACCCCAGGGACAACGGGCAACAAAAATCGGAGCAGCTGCCAGACACTCAGATGGACAAGAGCTCATCGGCGAACGTCGCGTAGAAAGAAGACGTGCCATCGAATGGCATTGCGAGCTGGCAGGGAGTTGGCCAATTCGGGAGCGTCGACGTGCGATTGACGGTACACACAAACAAAGCTTGATAGGCGATGTTGCCCTTGGTGTGAATCCGACTCGAGCCTTTTCAACCCGGAGCTGCATGCCGCAAGCGAGGTTGTTAGAGGCTGTCAAAGCGGATCCGGGCCTGGAAACGCGTCTTTCTCCGCGCTGGTTATTGTGAGTGGCCAGCTGTGCATGTGATGATGCGACTCAAAGAGTCGTCGAGTCCCGACTGGCGCCACCTGGCGGATGTAGGACAATGCAACTGCTCAAGTGTGAGCCTGAGTCACGCTCAAGGCAGAGCTGACCGCTGTACGCGCTGCGAGGAAAGATGAGCCTAACGATCTCACCGCAATCTCGGGCTCACTTCTACGGCCAGTCACCTGCAATTGCGAACGATTTTACCATAAGAAAGCGCAAGCAATGCCTTTCGAAGGCGAAATTGTAGTCTCTGGGCCAAAGAGCTGTCCCCACACTTGGCTGCTCAACACTTCATCTTGCTCACCCAAAGTCCTCAGGAGTGCCCTCGCCGTTCATGACATGGAACCGAGTCCAGACTCAAGTTGGGCTTAGGTCGGCTGCAGACTCAGGCCCGTCAGCTGGGCATACGACGGGGCAATCGCGCTCCGCTCCATTGTGCGTGTGAGCGGGTCTGTTCGTGTCCAGACTTGTGTTTGAAAGTGGTCGGTCACGAAAGGCTAGGCGTGGTGATGCATCGGCTCTTCGATTCGCTTGCCAGCTGCCATCCCAATCGACGAGCCTGTCGCTGATTTCGAAAATCGTCTTTTTTGGCCCTTTTTTTTTGCGATTTTCCCGGCTCTGCTCGGGGTCCGAAGGCGCGTGTCACGGTCCAGACAGAGAAAAACAGGCAAGCTGACCCTTCGTTACGGCATGTCAAAGGCCCAGTCGGGCAAAGACCCCAGAAAGGGTGGAAAAGGGTTCTTCTCTTGACTTACTGATCCCGGTCGACAGCGATTCGGAAGCCCGGAAAGCTGGCGGGATTTCCCGCAGGAAGTCCTCTCGCTTCTGTCTCGAAAGTGGGACCGAAGCCCGGATGTGCTTGTGCCTCGATCTGGCTTTCACTTCTGTTCAGTGCTCGACTTCCCGTGCCTATTGTCCCTTGTCATCGGCGTTGAACATGAATAGACCCAAGACCAAGGAACCGGCTAGCTTGGCTTTGCCCCACCCGCGCTGCTGCTGCTGCTGCTGCTGCTGCCTTTCAGTTGGCGCAACGCATCCTCATTGCCAACTCTTCTTTGTTCTTCATCTTTGTTCCGATCTGGTCATGCTGCCTTTTGTCTGTGCTTGACCCGTACGGTTCGACGTCCATGTGATAATGTCAAAGGTACGGTGGCTGCTTGAGCTTAGGCTTGAGCTTGACTGGTGCCTGTCGGATAGACGGGCTCTGCCTGCTTGTGATTTTACCGGTGCTTTTCTGTTTGGAATGAAATTTGGCCTTTCCAGATGCGATTTTAGGTGATTGAATGAGTGTGTGACTGGCTGACTGGCTGACTGACTGACTGACTGACTGTGTTTGTCAGTCGAATTTGCATCTCCGCACAGTCGAGATCCAGAGAGTGGATTCGTGCCCATCGCGTCTCCCTTGGTCGCGCTGTCCCGGACGGGCCGTCTACTCTGTCGGTCTGTCGGTCTGTCAGTTTCGCCTTGGCTGCTCCTCTTTGGCTGGCCTTTGGTTTTGCTTTTGCCTGAGCGGCGCGGCCTTGGCCGTCCGCCTGCCCGCCTGTCCGCCTGTCTGTGGCTCGCTGCGGGCCTTTGCTGCTCCGATCCTGCTGCTCGGATTCCGCTTTGGCTCTGTCTCTGTCAAATCCAGGCCTTTGCTTGCCTGACCTGCTCTTTTGACTGGCCGACTGACTAACTGGCTGCTGCGCTTTACGGAAGCGCCGCCTCTCACCGACCCTTTCTTGTCCGTCCCTGGATTCAGCTCGGTCCCTTCGTTGTCGTTAGTCTTCCTCGTCGTCGTCGTCGTCGTCGTCAGTCCGCAGCTCGGCCTAACGTGTTCCTGCCACCATCCCGTCCCCTGCATCCATCACTTTCTCCTCAACTCACGGTGCGCACTACCCTCTGGATCGGCTGCATCGACTCAGCCTCACACGCCTCCCGCTTTCGTCCACGCTAAGCAGAAACGGCACCCAGACGCGCAGTCGCCGCAACCTATCCCTGAAGCTCAGCGTTCCCCAAGGTGCCAAACTCCGCCGATCCATCTTGACGGGCTTTGTGATTCACCTGCTCGCTACTTTCAGCACCGTCGTTACCACCACACTCGCCCTACCACCACTGGCCCACGCCGACTCTGGCATTTTGGCAGCTCGATTAAGCACTCACAAGCATCCTCGCGCGATCGTTCACTTGGATTCGCAACCGCACCCTACCTTCCTTAGGCAAACCAGAGACACGCCACCCGCATTGCTCACGATTGTGCCGCGCCAGAGCCTCGGCCCTTCACTCGCGTCCGAGACTTTGCTATTCGGTCATTCGTGGAGTCGTCCATCGCCGTTCCATCGCCTTGCTCAGTCCGCCAGCAAACAGTCCATATCCGCTTTTCGAGAGCCCAGATCGGGTCTCCTGTCGAGCTACAACGACCGTCGACTAGGCCGAAAGATTCCGCCATCTTCGCGACATTCTGCTAGCCGCAGCTGCAAAGACCGCCTCATCTGGTGAAGCTACCCGACCCCCCAGCTACAGCAGCGCTTGACATCCTCGGACGCCAGATGACGCTCTCGTGAAACACACCCCTCTCTCTCGACCCCCACCTCTGGCCCATTCGCCCTGGAACTTCTGCGTGCCCTCTCACGCTTGCATCCTCCAGCACTTCCCACAGCTCCATTCCCGCCATTCGCACCGAGTACATCACCGTGCTTTCGAGTGGGTGTAGCACGTCGACGCACCCCCCTTTCCCGCTCTTTCCGCTTTCTTCAGCACTGAACCGCCACCATGTCCTCACCACCAGAACGCGGCGGGTCTTCTCGACCGGGCACTGCAACGACATCCACTGCACCCACCGCCCCAACCCTCAATACGACGCCATCCTCCGTACGCTCTCCCACCGTCTCGCAGCCCTTCATTTATCCCATGCGATCCGCTGTCAGTCTCAAACAGCCCAGCCGCGACGCTGCCACATCACAGGCGCCAGACCAAGTGTTCAGCCTCAACACGCCAGCCGCCAGCGGCTCACGGCCAACGTCATCCGACGGTCCCAGTCATCAAGCCAAAAATTCCGGCTCGGACATTATCCACGAAGGCCGTAATCGCCCAGAAGATGTCGACAAGGCCGCAGATGCAGCGATGGGTCGAATGAGAGTGCCAGGCAACGAGGACAAGGATCTGCGCGATCACCTCGAGCAGCTCACAACCACTCGCTTTGAATACGTCAAGACCGCCGAGGGGCACATGATCCTGACCGGTCGCGGAGGCAAGCTCGCGCGGTGTGAAGACGAGCCCATCCACATCCCAGGCGCGGTCCAATCATTCGGCTGCATGATCGTCGTCCGCATCTCACCAGACGGCGAGATGGTGGTACGTCAGGCGTCCGAGAACTCGACCGAAATCCTCGGCCTATCCCCTCCCTATCTCTTCAGTCTTCCCACCTTTCTCGACATTCTCGATGACGATCAAGCCGACTTGCTCTGGGACAACATCGACTCGCTCGACCAATCCAGTCAAGATCTCGTCGAAACAGGGCCGACCGTCTTCCAGCTGCGCGGCTACGATATGGCCAGCTACGATGAGCGCGTGACCAACGGTGCTCAACGAAGGACATGGAACGCTTGGTGTGGTGCACACATCCCAGATCGCAGGAACGACGGCGAGGGCGAGCTAACCGTCATTCTCGAGTTCGAATTGGTCGACGACGTAGACAATCCCATCTCCACCTTTTCGCCGCCCACAACGCCGCTCGACGAGCGCGAGCGCGAACAATCTAACGGTCCCGGCCTCGGTCTTTCAGCAGGGTGGACCCGAGCGGGGTCCTTTTCAGCAGCTTCAGGGCAAGAATCTCCCTCCATCAGCATAGGAACGATCCACTCGAGCGCCAGCAGCTCGACGACGGTGCGCGACAAAGGCCCTCGAGACGGGCTCGACGGTCTGGCATACACACCCTCAGCAGAAGAGTTGCGCGAATCGACGCGCGCCGTACACAGGCCGCTCAAGGCCCTCTCACGCATGCGTCGCCAAGCCGAGAACAAGCAAAACAACCGCAGCCGTCGACCTGCCGTGCTTCCCAGCACCGGCGGCGGCGATGGCACGGGAGGCATGCTCGACATGTTTGGCATCCTCAGTCAGGTCAACGATCAGCTATCGGCACAAAAGGATCTCAACGAATTCCTCAAGGTGCTTGTCGGTATCGTCCGTGACATTACGCTCTTCAGTCGTGTCATGATCTATCAGTTTGACGAATCCTGGAACGGCCAAGTCGTCTGCGAGCTCGTCGACTGGAACGATTCGCACGACCTCTACCGTGGTCTCCACTTCCCCGCCACCGACATTCCGGCCCAGGCGCGTGCGCTGTACAAGATCAATAAAGTGCGACTGCTCTACGATCGCGATCAACCCACCGCACGCATTATGTGCCGTGACCAAGCCGACCTCGATTTCCCTATCGACATGACGCACGCCTTCATCCGCGCCATGTCGCCGATCCATATCAAGTATCTCGCCAACATGGGGGTCCGCTCGTCCATGTCCGTGTCCATCACAGCCTTTGGCGAGCTCTGGGGTCTCATCTCGTTGCACAACTACGGCGCGCATGGTAAGCGAGTCTCGTTTCCCATCCGTCAGCTCATGCGGCTTATCGGCGAGTCCGTCTCGAGCAACATCGAACGTCTCAGCTACACCCGCAGACTGTCCGCGAGAAAGCTCATCAACACGCTACCGACGGACCAGAACCCAAGCGGTTACATCATCTCGAACGCCGAAGATCTGCTGACCCTCTTTGATGCCGACTACGGTGTCATTGCCATCGGCAACGAGGCCAAGATTCTCGGTCCTCTCAACGCAAGCCAGGAAGTGCTGGCGGTCACCGAGTACCTGCGACTGAAGAAGTTCGAGCATCTCGTCACCTCACAGGACGTGCGTCGCGACTTTCCCGACATGGTCTTGTCGACCGGTCTGCACGTCATCGCTGGTCTCTTACTCGTGCCTCTATCGGGAAGCGGTGTCGACTTCATCGCATTCCTCCGCAAGACGCAGCTGCGTCACGTCAACTGGGCCGGCAAGCCCTTCAAGGAGGGCAAGGAAGGCCAAGCCGCGCTCGAACCACGCAAGTCGTTCAAGGTCTGGTCCGAAACGGTGGAAGGTACCTGCCGCGCCTGGAAGGACGAGGAGCTCGAGACTGCGTCCGTCCTTTGCCTCGTCTACGGAAAGTTCATCTCGGTCTGGCGACAGCGTGAGCAAGCGCTCCATTACAATCAGCTCAACCGACTCTTGCTTTCCAATGCGAGTCACGAAGTACGAACACCGCTCAACCACATCATCAACTACCTCGAGCTCGCGCTTGACAGCAAGCTCGACGACGATACGCGCGAGAACCTCAGCAAGTCGCATCTCGCTTCCAAGAGTCTGCTCTTTGTCATCAACGACCTGCTCGACTTGACCAAGCAGGAGATCGGAAACGAGCTCTTCCTGCAGGAGCCATTCGATCTGGCCGCGACGGTGCGCGAGGCGATCGAGATGCACGAATGGGAGGCCAAGCGACGTCGCATCGATTTTTCCGTCTCCACGGACCCCGAGGTGTGCCTGGTGCTCGGCGACAAGAACCGTGTGCGCCAGATCATCACCAATACGGTCACCAACTCGGTCAAGTACACGCGCGAAGGTCAGATCACCGTCTCGATGCGCAAACTCATCGAAGACGAGCGCGAGACCGACTTGCCCAATGGCTGCGACATGGAGGTTGAGCTGGTCGTCAGCGATACCGGCGAAGGCATTCCTCAGGAGAAGCTCGAGGTCATCTTCCGAGAATTCGAGCAGGTGGAGTCCGTCATTGCGCAGCCTGGCCGTCAAGATTTGTCGGATCTCGAGGGAAGCGAGGCGAGCCTCGTGCGCACCGATCAGTCGGACGGCGGTCTCGGTCTTGGCCTCGCCATCGTGGCGCGTGTCGTCAAGAACCTGGGTGGACAGCTCCGCGTCGATTCTTCCGTTGGCGAAGGGACTACCTTCACCTACTACATTCCCTTTTGCTCGGCAGAGACCACCACGCCCACCGAGATGCCTCAGACAGGCAGCGGCGGCAGCGGCGCCAGTGGTACCAAGCGCGGCAGCGATTCAGTCTCGATGCGACGTGCCAACTCGATCGGCAGCGGCAGCGCCAGCTCCGCTGGTCGAAGTGAGATCGACTCGCTCGTTGAGGCCATTCAGCAGCCGGTACTGCGCGACCAGGGCACCGTGGAGGATGTGACGCAGCAGAGGCGCACCGCCGAGGGCGCCTCATCCAACGTTCACAACGGTCCCAGGAACGTCTCGGCTGGCACTGCGCGACCGGGCTTCGGAGCCGCTCGGAACCACTCGTTTGACAGCGGCACCCATCCCGTCGAGGGAAGCGGTATCCCTGTGCGTTCCGTCAAGATCGATCCGCAGGCTCTGGACTCGAACGACCGTGCCGACCGACGTCCGCCCAGCTCTGCCTTCATGTCGAGCGCCACCACGCATGCACGACCCGCCAGGAGCAACTTGAGCGCAGCCGAGTCGTTCAAAGCCGAGGTGGAGCACCGAGCTCGCGAGAATCCTCCGCACATCGCCGGAGACGCTTTGCCGTTCCATGCCAAGCAGCAGCGATCGGCGCCGGTGGACGAAGCACCACCTTCGCCTCGTACTCCTGCCAAGAACAACCTCAACGTGCCACAGTCCGAAGCCGAATCGCCAGGTTCCGAGGACACGCACGCTTCCGATCATACCGCTGAACGCCGCGCCTCGTCGTCGTCGACCAACGCTGCCAAGCGTAGGATGGCAGTCATGCGCGGGCTTCACAAGACACCAGGCGCTCGCAGCGAAAAGCTTGCTCCGCTGCGCGTGCTGGTAGTCGAAGATGATCCCATCAACCGCATGATCCTCAAGAAGCGACTGGGTCTCGATGGTCACACGACGCTGCTCGCCGTCAATGGTGAAGAAGGCGTGCGACAGTTCGAACAAGACGCCAAGGAGATCGATGTCATTCTGATGGACCTGCAGATGCCCATCTGCAACGGCCAGGAGGCGTGCATCCGCATTCGCGAGCTCGAGGCCAAGTGGGCAGAGAGCGGCGAGCACGCGGACCGTCCGGCTGCCCAGGTGCTCAACGGGCGGGTTCCGATCTTGGCCGTTTCGGCGACACTGGTGCCGCAGATGAGACAGGAGATGGTCGACATCGGCATGGACGGCTGGATCCTGAAGCCGATCGACTTTGCGCGTCTCAATGCTCTGCTCAAGGGTCTGCTGCAACCAGAAGACCGTGTCGCCAACCACTGGAAGCCAGGCTACTCGTGGGAGAAAGGTGGGTGGCTGTCCGAGCCGGCGCAGCGTTCAGTGCCCATCGCGGCCTCTTCCGTCGAAGAAGTCTCTGGGGCGAACGATGTGTCGGCCTCGGAGGAGCCGAGCCAGCAAGTCGATCCTCCCAGTGCCTGAGCACTCGTCGCATCATCCATGGTTATCAGAAGGACGAACCACGCGCGCATCGCGGGTTTCAACGGCGTTCACAGCTACATCAAGAGGATCTCCCTTATCGTATTCTTCGGGCTCACGGAAACTCATCGCAGGGTGTTATACACGACAGCACCCTTCTGCACAAGCATTCCCTCCATTTGTTCTCTCTCCCTCTTCCTCTCTCTCGTACTCTTTCTCTCTCATCCTCTTCTCTTCTCTTCTCTCTCTCTTTTTCTCTCTCGCGCTCTCAACACACATGTACTTGTTCTTGTCATAAGGCTCATACACTCGGAATGAATGTCAGGGATGAATGCGGATCTTTGGTTTGCGGATTCGACGAGTGTGTTCTCGGTTCTTGTGCGGCTAGCAGCGGCTTGCCTGGGCCTCGATGGCCTGCACCTCGATCGCGGTGGTCACGGGGATGAGGTAGGCCTGGAAGAGCCTGAGCACCTCCGCCTCTGCACCGTCGGGATATCCCTCATCGCCGGCGAAGAGCTTTGACCAAGCCTTTGCTTTCTCTTGAACGCGACCGAGCACTTTGACCTCCTGTTTGTGGTCCACGATCAGCTCCAGTATCCGCTTCCTCGGGTTGCGATTGGCGAAGATGGCGCAGAAGGTCTCGTGCTGCCACTCAAATTTGGCCAGACCGACTTGGTAGCCGATCAACATGCGGGCTGAGGCGAGCCGTAGAAGGCTTGCGTCGAGCAATGCTACTGCTCCAGGATCGAGCGTGTGGTTGATAGGAAGATCCGTGAAGGTGTCTTGGAAGAATCGCGCCACGGTGGGCGGATCCTGGGGTCGACGACCGATGGGGAAGATGCCTTGGCCCACCACGGGTTGATCCAGAATCGCATCCCGCGGAAGCACCACCGGCGTCTTGTACACTGTCCCAACTGGCCATGGTCGAACGTCAAAGGTTGAACCACCGCGCTTCAGCCACGCAGCAAGAGATGGGTCAGGCTGCGGAGTGGCAAGGTTGAAAAGAACGTCGCCCGTCCATCCGGTCTCGCCGACCACCGAGCCGCCAAGTGCCAGACGCGAGAGGAAGGCGTGGATGAGAGAGGTTTCGTATCGATCAAGCTGGGCACGGAGGACGGTGAGACGGTCGTCCGGCGTGATGGCGTCGGTGCAGGTGACGGAGGAGATGGCGAGCAGCGCCCAGGTGAATGCGAGGAGGAGCTTCATGGTGATTCTGGGGGACGATGCGAGGCTGCACACAGACAAGAGCAGGAGCCGGGGCTTATAAGTCGACTAGTCAGAGGGTCTGTGGTGGTCCCATAGCGGCGCGAGCCTGCTGTGGTGGGTCGACCACCCACCAGCCCTAGGTGGAGTTTTCATCAAGCTCCCATCCCACAGCAGGCGTCGAGTCAAGGGGTCAAAGCAACAATGGGGGGTTTAGCTTTGGGCGCTCGCACTTGATAGGCTTTCCCTCACGTCCCACTTCGGGTCCGAGTCACCGTGGCATGCTGGCTCAAGATGAAAGAGATCAAGGCTCAGGGACCACCTTGTGGCACCGTAACGCTCGAGGTGGGTTAGAGCAACGCCACGATGAGCTTAGTGGGACATGAGCAAGGGTCCTGTGACGACGGTCACTTCATCTCCCCTGGTCAAAGCTCTAACGGCAACATGTCAAGCCGCGGTCCCTCTCAGATGCGAAACGACGGCTAGACAAGAACCATCTGCGGTGTTTGACACGGCGCCCCGCTTGACAAGTAGAGAGATCTGCTTGCGAGAAGGTCAAGCTTCAGAGGTAATCGCGACTCGCTCAAGCTAGCCTCTCCCGAGGCCGCTTAAACTGACCGCGATTCGCGCGCCTTTTTCGGCGTGAAGCGGCGAAATCCGCTCTTGTTACGTACTGTTATCGCTCTCAGCTGCATCTCGATAGTGATAGACGCCGTGGCATGGCTAACCGCTTTTGCAGCTGAGTACTGAATCGGGTACAAAAGAGCATTGCCGAATCCACACTTTTTCTTGGCTTCCGACCCCTGAAAGCTTCTTGTTCACCAACCATCATTCAAGATGCCCGTCAATGCGGTTGCCGAAAAGTAGGTTCACATCGTTTTTCAGTTGATAGCTCTCGAACGCTAACCCTCGTCTTTGGCGTTGCTAAATAGTGTGCTCGGCACGATAGGGACCATCCTATGGTCGTTCCAGCTGGTCCCGCAAATCATCAAGTCGTATCGGAGTAAAGACACGGACGGTCTCTCGGCATGGCTCTTTCTCATCTGGGTCGCCGGCTCTATCCCGCAAGGCACCTACCTCGTGGTGGAGAACATCAACATCCCGCTCATCATCCAGCCGCAGCTCTTTTCAACCTTTGCGATCATCGCCATGGCCCAATGCTGGCGATATTCGCACGGCATTTCAGCCCGAAAATGCACCGTCGGAGCGATAGCAAGTGGTGCACTGGCGGGAGGGTTCGAGGTGGCCTTCTACTTCCTGTGCAAGCTCGGCGAGAGGAGAGGCACATCCGCGGCGACAAAGACGATGGGTATCGTAGGAGCCGTGCTGATCGTCGTCGGGTTAGTGCCGCAGTACTACGAGATCTGGCGGTTGAAGGAGGTGAGGGGAATCAGTCTGCTATTCCTGGCGATCGACTGCTCGGGTGGGGTGTTCAGTCTGTTGAGCCTGGTATTCAAGGAGAGCTTTGATGGGATCGCTGCTGCAAAGTAAGTCACAAACGTGGTCGATGGCTCATCAAGGGTTTGGGCACTGACGAGTCTGAGCTTTTGTTTTGATCGAACCACAGCTACATCGGAATCGTCGTGCTCGAACTGGGCATCTTTGCCTGCTACCTCATTCTCAATCCAAGAGCGGAACGACGGCGGCTGCGCGAGCAAGAGCAGCAACCATCGTCGGACAGCGCATCACAATCCGCACCAACATCAGACATGCAAGACATTGAACAAGCTCGCATCACACCTGGTGCGGAAAGCACCACCCCAGAGTGGTCTCGTCAAACGACGCTGGACGAAAAGTCGACAGCCGCGCCCACACCCGCCGACAGCCGGCCCAAAAGCACCATTCAAGAAGCATGACATTCGCACACGCCACTGTATTTGTACCATCTTTCATAGAACTGCATTATCCCTCATATCCTTCCTTGATGAGCCACCGCTCGATATCCTTTATGATGCTTTCGTGCTTCTTGCCCTCGGCGTCCAGCACCGTCACTTTTCCTTGATGGCCGCTGGTCTTCGCTCCGCCATTGGCCACGATGAGGGTGTTCAGTTTGGGATGCTTGCCGAACAGCGTTAGGGCGGAAGCGTCGTCCAGATCGGAGATGACCACGAGCCCTGAGATCGCCGGTCGCCCACCAAACATTCCGCCGCCACCAAAGATCTTGCCCAAGAGCCCACCGCCGCCGCCACTCGACTGCCCAGGCTCGATGTACTGACTGACAATGCTCGCGGTTGCCTCTGGCGCGCTGTCGGCGGAATGATGCACAAACAGCACCGGTTGACGCTGCAAATTGCTCAGTCGGATCTGGCTGTGAAGCTCGTCTGCCAGCTTCTCCGTCTTCCTTCCTTCTGCTTGAGGGGGCAGAGCAAGGTTCATCTGGAGACAATCGTACCCAGCCTCGCGGAAGTAGCCGATCCAAGGGAACCACTTCTCCCTCTCCCCACCTCCACCGCCAAAGTTGGAGACGAGACTCTTGACCAGCCCGCCGGAGGAGGAGGACGAGGTGAGGAAGACCAGTGTCACGGTCTGACGACGTGGCGCGGAGGGCGATGCGGGCCGAACGAGGGTAGACGACCCAGTAACTGGTTTCTCCGAAGATTCGAGTGGGGAATGGACGGAGAAGCTACGCGTGGGAGCGTCCGGCTGCAGATAGTAGAGTCCCGACCCTGCGACAACCAGGCCGCCGGAGAGTGTTTTGAGTGGCCATCGACGGTTTGAGGCGGAAGCGGAGGGCGCAGGGGTGGTGTGCAAGGATCGTGCGGCCAAAGCGGGCGTTGCAGAACCGATGCGCAAGGTTGTGGGTTGCACAAGACACAGCGAGGTGCGCGCTTGACTGCGAAGGAGCATGGGCTGACGAGCAAAGATGGAAGCCGACATGATGAACACAGCGATAACGGACAAGCTGACTCGAGATGATGGGTGCTGGATGGCACGTTGCAAGGTATCGAGCTGGATGCAGGTGGAGGCTTCGAGGTGCAGCGAGTTGGTCCCTGCGCTCAAGCCTCTGCAAAGCTTTTACGGGTATATATATGCTACTTGTGCCTTCGACAGGCAAGCGCTTCTTTAGCTCAGTTGGTACGAGCGTCCGACTGAAGAATTCAGTTTCACCAGTCGCCACTGTTTGCAGTGGACAAGGTATCGGGAGGTCACCTGTTCGACCCAGGTAAGGAGCATTTTCTTTTTGTTTTTGGAATCTCATGCAAAGATCGTCGTGACGTCGTGCCGTGCTCTCACGCGCCTGAAAAGAACAACACGCTGAGAGGAGTAGTTCATCTGGTCCCTGCGTCGGATGCATCAATTCCAGACGCCTCACTCTATCAAATCGTTCCATCATTCCGACATCATAGTCAGCACCAGCGACAGCGGCGGCTGAGCAGACGGCATGGTGTTCATCGTCAAGATACCCAATCGCTCACGCGCAAATACCCCGGAAGCATCCACCACTCCCCCGCCCGACATGCCACCATCGCAAGAAGGAATCCGGACGGACGCACAAGCCCCTCCTCTTCCTGCATCCGCTTCTGCATCGAATCCCGTCAGCAATGAAGCGCAAGCTGGAAGATCCGAATTCTGGAATGTGACTCCTTCGAACAGTCACACCGTCAGCACAGCCAACACGGCTGCTCCGAACCCAGCACACTCAGCAGCCGAGCTCGACGTCCTCTTGGCACCGTCCGTGCTGAATCACAGATACGTTCGTGGCGTGGACAAGAGTCTCATCGTCGAGAGACCAGAGCGAATCCGTGCAGTCCTGCTCGGCATCGCCACTGCCATCGGCAAATCGTCCACCACTGAGCAGCATCCGCCGTTACCCACGTCCGTCTCCAACAACGCCTTTCAAACTTCGCCCACGCCAGCATCGAGGTGGAGCGGCGCTTCCGCAAGCGACGCTTCTGTGCCACCACTGCCATTCATCAAAGCGCCGGCGCAAGGCAATGACGACGATGATCTGGTAGCCCGACTCAACTCCCTCTCCGTACAGGGCGATGCGGCTCAAGCAACCTCATCGCAAACGCAGCAAAAGTTCCGCGTCCTCCATTCGACAAGATCTTTGCCGCTCGACCCGCCTCATCCCGCCGTAGCTTTCGCCCATGCCCATTCGGACGAGCTCGTGACTGTGCTGGAGAGCGCGTATGACCAAGCCAAGCAGAAACGGAGAGATGCGCGTGCTGCCATTCCCGAACCTTTGCAGATCCCAGCGGCGAACCTTTCCAACCCTTCGCTGTCGAACCCGGATCACGCCAAAGCTGAAAGAGAGGCAACACCCACGCCCTCCTCCATCATGACCGATCCGCAGCAGCAGCAGAAAGATGTGTTCACCGGCGCCTCTACACCGCGCACGTCGCATGCGGCCTACCTCGAATACCTCTGCAGCCGAGCACCCAATCATCCGCCATTCTCACATCGCAAACCACAACATTCGTCGCCGTCGAAGGCGATACCGGAAGACAGCGAAGCGTATACCTCTAGCGACGGCGAGGGGGACGATGCTATGCATGTCTCCGAGGTGCCCGAACACTTGCCGCAGGGCGACTTGTACCTTGCAGGACCATCGAAGGAAGGGAGCTTGGAAGGAGGATCTGCTGAAGCCATTCGACACGCCATGGGCGCTTGTTGCGAGGCGGTCGACCGCGTCGTTTGGGCAGCCGCTTCCGCCAGCTCGGGTTCGCAGACCCCAACAGCGCTCAAAGAGATCACCTACGAAGGCGTGAGCCAGCCCGACTCGTCGACTCACGCCAACCCACCACCAGCCAAACGCGCCTTCGTGCTCAGTCGACCGCCAGGCCACCACTGCTCCGGCTCCACGCCTCAGGGCTTCTGCTGGGTCAACAATGCCATCGTCGCAGCCGCCCACGCCTACCTCACACACGCCGTCGACCGCGTCGTCATATTCGACATCGACCTGCACCACGGCAATGGCACCCAGAACCTTGCATGGCGCATCAACGCCGACGCCAACAAGCACGACGACCAGCGCGCCGAACGCATCTCGAGCCTGCGTGCGGCTGCCCTCGAGCGAGCGCGGCAGGCCGTGGGGAGCGGCAGCGGCCGTGCCCACGCCAGCAGGATTGCAAAGGTGGCACTGTCCGAGCAGGACGAGACCGAGGTGAAGCGTCAAGCAGGACCGAGGGCGTTGAGACTCTTCTACAGCTCGCTGCACGATATCGAGTCTTTTCCCTGCGAAGACGGCGATCCGAGCATGATCAAGGATGCAAGCACTTGCGTTGAGGGCGCGCACGGACAATGGATCTGGAACAGTAAGTAGCGGGATTGTGGCAGAGCAATCAGCCTTGGACGCCGACGATTAAGCACAACAATGGTAAAAGGTCCGAGGAAGGCGGGCCTCGTGCTTGGCAGTCCCGTGACGCAGATCGAAAAGAGTCGCTGGTTGTCCCGTGGGCTTTGTCGGTGCGCTTACTCTCGAGAAAGACGACCGCTGCCTTCGAGATGCTGGGCGACATGAGGCGTCCAAAGTAATGGGCTTGACTTCGAAGCATTCCGATTTGTCGAAGCAGAACCCCTTGCTGACACCTCTTCCTCTTCATACACACACCACAGTCCATCTGGACCACTACCGCTCCGAGTCCGACTTCAAGCGCCTCTACGACGACAAGTACAAGATCCTCTTCAGCAAAGCCGCGCGCTTCCTCTTGGCCACCTCCGCCACCCCACAATCCACGCTCATCCTCATCTCGGCTGGATTCGACGCCTGCGCCTACGAATATCCCGGCATGCAGCGGCACGGCAAGCATGTCCCGCCGTCATTCTACCACACGTTTGCGCGAGACGCTGTCGACTTTGCCGATGCGCACGGGCAGGGCAAACTCGTGTCGGTGCTCGAGGGTGGGTATAGCGACCGGGCGTTGTGCTCGGCTGCATTGGCGCACGTGACTGGTCTCGCCGTCGGTTCGACGGCCTCGCAGGCAGAGGAAGAGGCGGAATACTGGAAATTGGAGAACCTGATCGCGGTTGAAAAGGTAGCGAAGAAGATGGCCGCCCACGCCGCCGCCGCCGTCAGTACTGGGGCGAGTGGCGCAGCGAGCACGAACACCACGCCCAAGCGCAGGCAGGCGGAATTGGCACCCTGGCTCTCGCTCACCTCGAAGGCGTTTGCGGCCTTCGAACAGGCATGCGGCAAAGACGTCGTGCCGCTCAACGCGACTGCTACGCCGTCGCGGGCAGCAACGGCGGTGCGGTTGACCGCAGATACGAGCGCCATGAACAGTCCAGCAGGGAGGGTGCTGAGGACGCGCAAGAGCAGGGCCAACTTTGGCGATGTCACGACGACACCGCAGGCGAGACGCGCGGCTAGCCCGACGAAGCCCACGCCTGCGAGAGGAGCGGGGGTGTTGGCGAAGAAGGAGTCTCCTGCGAGGGCGAGGGCGGGTGCAGGGCCGTTCGGTGCGCCTGTGACGCCCGTGAAGATCGAGGTGAAGGACGAGGGGGACATGTCGATGGACACGGATACGCCGACGCGTACGAGTGCGGGCGTCGTGGTTGGTGCAAACTTGTCCTCGCCTGTGAAGATTGGCCAGACGACAGACGATGTTGCCCAAGAAACCACTCCACAGGCCCAGCAAGCTCCGCAGCAACCATCGCACACGACCGATCCTACCGATACCGGCGTCACGCACACAACCGCGATCTCCGAGGCATCCTCTGCGACCGGCAACGATTCACCTTCGCCTCACAAAAGACCGGCGCACATCTCAACTCATCCGCCTCCGCCAACCAACTACATCGGCACAGCATCCACCCCGCAATCGCCCATGCTGACCTCTGCGCCCGTGACACTGGTCGACGCGCTCTCGGCGCCCCAACACCGCGTGGTGGACGCCAACACGGCGCACTACGCTTCTGCGGACGTTTTGGGGCTGGATTTCCTGCGTGCGCAAGCGTTCCAGTTCGCCAACGGTGAGGCTGGGGAAGAGGATGCGCCGGGCTCACCCGATCCCGACGTGCCGCCGCTCGAGGGCGGGGCGGTGGAAGGATACTTTCCTCCCGTCAAGGAGGACAGGGCCATGCCGGGCGGTCTGGGGACGTTTTCGGGGATGAATCTGGATCAGGCCACGCTGCAACGGGTGAAGTCGAGGGATAGCGATGGCGGAAAGGGGCTCTATCCACACTTGCCCGGTTCCTTCGCTTCGCCCGGTCGCAGACAATGACGCTCACAGCCTTGCACCCTCTCATTCACACCATGTCGAAGCATGTCTTGCAAACGTCGGAATTGCACTTGGCAACTCGTATGGCAGCCGTGAAGACGTGACCCCCTCTCTACTTGTGATTCTTCTTGATCCGACGTTTTTTCTCGGCCTTGGGCATCTTGGTCTTTCGCTTCTCGCGGTTGGCCGCCTTGGTCTCCTTCTTGGCCTGCTTCTTGAGGTTGCGAGCTTCTTCCTTGGTGAGCTGAGGCCCATCTTTGGGATGCGATGCTTCGTCCTCGCCCGAGTCGCTGCCGTCCGAGCTTGAGTCTGAGGCGGAGCCTTCGTCGTCGTCATCAAGCTCAGCAGATGGAATTGGTTCTGTCTGGGAGGCAGCTGGTTGGCGCTTCTGACGCTCGATCTCGCGTTCCGGATCGTCCATCTCGTGGAGCGAAAAGGGGATGTAGGTCTCTTTGAACACGGCGTCGTCCGTTTTGGCGGTGTCCGCTTTTGACTTTTTGTCTTGGCCGTCATCTTTCACCTCGGTTGTGGCGGTGGGTTCGACCGAGAGCTGGTGCATGAGCGTCTCGAGCGTCTGCATGATCGACTCCTCGTTCTCTCCTGTGGCTTGCGATGCCGGTGCCGCGGTGGTGGATGAGCTGTTGAGGCCTGAATACCACGCGCCTCCGCCGGTGACTTTCGATGCGGCGGTGGGCTCCTCCGCCACCGTCTTTGTTGTCACCGTCGCCGCCTCGCGCGTCGCCACTTGCGCTTTGAGCTGCTGATCATGTTCCGCATTCGGATTGGGCTTGTCATCCTGATGAAAGTCCGCCTCCTGCTTCTCCAACCCGGCCCTTCCACCTTTCCTCCCACCCTCCGTCGGCTCTGCTACGACAAACTCGAACGTCCGCCTTAATCCTAACGTATGCACTCCCCGCCTGGCAAAGTACTCGTCCACATGTCCAATATCCGCCCGCAGAAAGTCGAACGCCCGCGGATGATCGTGTTCGACCGACTGACTGACGTCGATAATCCACAGATGGCCCTGGTGGTACAAGATGTTGTACTCGCTGAGATCAGCGTGAACAAGCCTGCACTCGTGGTACATGATCCGCACACTTGCGAGCAGCTCCCTGTACAGCCGTGACCAAGTGTGTGCGTCCGACCCAATCATCTCGTCTGCGTCCTTCAACCTCGGACTCGCCCACCCGTCTTCGTCGCCCAAGAACTGCATCACCAACACATGATCCCTCAACTCGACCGGTATCGGCGCCCTCAACCCCGCCGCGACCATCCTCTTCAGATTTCGAGCCTCCTTCTCCGCCCACAGACGAACCATCTTTCGCGGATTGTGCTTCGCATATCCGTGCCGGAACCGAAACTCGCCGCTAACGTAACGATCACGATCCTTAAAGACCAGAATGGACGTCTTGTAGATCTTCAATGCCAAACTCCCCTGTCCCTCCTCATCACCTGCAGCGGGAGTGGTAGCATGGTAGACATTGGCCTCCTTACCCGTGCTAATGCACCCATTGACACTCTCGAGGAGCGAACGGTTCACCATCTTGTAGAGGATCAACATGGTTCGTGGATCCAAGACGCCTTCGACGGTGGCGCGATCGGCCTTGTCCTTGATCCTCACGGCGGAGCGACCGCCGAGAGCTTTGCGGGGTACGGTGGAGTTGACGCCGCCACCGATGGCCGAGGAAGGGTCGTACATGTCGTCGACGCGGACGCGCGAAGCGTATTTGGAGAGGGATTCCATCTGGGATGCGGTGTGCGAGGAGGAGGTCGATGGACCGGCGGTGGCGACTGCAGCAGTCGTAGAGGAGGTGGAGGAGGGAGTGGGTCGCCTACGTCGATTCATCGCGGGCAGCGGCGTTGACGTCGACTTTGTGCTGGATTGGATGGCAGTGGCAAGCTGCCGTGACCGATTGAACTGCTTGGTGAAATCACCCCGTGCCAGCTCCCAGTCCGCATCCTCGACCGCACCGAAGCCGTCAGCTTCATCTTCGTAGTCGAGCTCATCGAGCTCGTCGATGGCATCGTCGGACTCTTCGGCGTCGGAGGAAGGATGGAGCAGGTCCGAGATTTCGAGGCGTCGTTGCTGTTGCGAGGTGGTGGTGTCTTCGTCCTGTGCTGCGATGAGGTGCTGCTGCTGCTGGGAGGTGTGCGAGACGGTGCCCTGATCAGGGGCGTCATCGAACTGACCCGCTTCCATGCTGACGATGATCTGAGCTGCTTTGCAAGGCTCTGTAGAGGTGTGACGGAGTGGGCTCGACACGATGTCAGAGAGGTGGCTGAGGATGGCAAAGGCAACTAGACTTCGAGAAGTTTGAGCTGCAAAAAATTCCTTGGACCCTGGCCGAGTTCCGCAGTGGAGTGGAACCTAACACGCTCAAGACTTTAGCGAGGGAGTTCCGCCGCCCGGACCACACAAAGGAAGAGCAACACCTGCACTTATGAAACAGAACACAGCCAAGAGGAGGCGTGTGCCTGACATTTTGATTGCATACACCTCGAATCGTAGGCTGTGCCGAACGAAGAACTGGCTCGCCAAAGGGCAATCCTCTCCTTCCCACTTCCGCCATTCACTCAAGTCACAGAGCACATCTTCTGGCTCATCAGTCCAAGCCGCCACGCTCAAACGTCACTGTGTCACATTCGTACGCGTCACAGTCTTCCCAGGCTCACGGGTGACCCGAACGAAGCATCGGCTAGGTCCCGAATCCGACCTCGAATAGGTGACCCAAGTAGCTCAGCCCCGATCAGCCAGGATGAGCTCGCCATCGTCGCTCACGGTGGTATACCCGCCTGCTTTCGCAAACTCGTTCTGGTCACATCCCGCCTACCGCCCAGGAGCACAGAGCCTCTACTCCAAGCTGCAAGCGGGTCTCGACGAGAACGAGTCAATTCTTGCTTTTGTAGCGCATCGAGCAGAGCTCGAGTACACTCATGCAGAGGCTCTGGCGACACCGCCCCCTCAAGTATCCTTTGCAGCGCCTCTCTTCAAGCAAGCAGCCGGCATCCTTCACGAGGTCCTCCCCATCGACACCAACCTCGGCGCTTCATCCGCTCCAACGCGCGGGTTTAGCACCAACACCTCAGCCACCTCGCGCGCTTTTCGCATGATCCAGGCCGAGACCAACAGCGCACACGCCAACGCTCACGGCAAAGTAGCTCGTCATCTCGAAAAGTCCATTCTCGAGCCCTTTGGCAAGTGGGCAGCTGATCACCGCCAACGTGTCACCCAGAGCTGGGAGCACGTCGACGCTACGCTCGCTCGCTTCGAACGTCAGAAGAACGAGGTCGACAAGCTTAAGCATAGCTACGAGAACAAGTGCCGAACCGCTGACGAGGCGGAGGACGATGCGCGATTCGCGCCCATCGAGGACTCGGATCACGTCTCGTCCCCACCTGCTCGAGCTTCTGATGCTGGGCTGCGACCACCCGGGCCACCGGGGTCCCTCCTGCAGCGCAGGAGCGTCTCGGGCGAGAGCGCCAAGGCAATCGACGCAGAGGAAGAGACAGACGCTGAAAAGCTCAAGCGTCGCGAAACAGTCCGAAAGCAGTTTGGCTTCTCGCAGCGAGCTGCATCGGCCACTCATGCTCCATCGGCGGCTGCCAGGGCCGTCGAGTTTGCTGGCGTCAAGCTGCCTCCTCTACCTACTGAGACGGAAGGACAGGCTATGGAGAGTAGTGTTGACTCAGCCGCGCCTGCTACCAGCCTAAAGCGTACCGGCACCATCTCAGCTCTGGTCAGCTCGGCGGTTGAGAAGATGCCCGCTCCCATCAAGGCAGCCGTCGGTGGCGTAGTGTCCGGAGAACCCCGTCACTTCCGACTTAGGCGTGACGCCGACAACGCAGAAAGGGTCTATGAGGAAGCTGTCCGCAATCTGGATCGCACCCGTTGCCAGGTCGAAGAGGTGCTCTTTGAGCACTACGCTCTTACCCAGCGCTGGGAGGTCGACCGCATTCGAGCCGTCCAGTCGGTGCTTGCATCCTACAACCAGGCTGTCTCGGCGCAGCTTCCCATCCTGCAAGAGTCGTCCGCTCGCTCAGTCCACATTCATCAAGGCCTCAACCCGGCATTGGAGCTGCGTGCCTTGATACGTCAAGCCAGGACCGGTCCCTTCCATCCAGCCATCGAGCGCTTCCAGCCGTACTACCACGACGAGATTTCGCTTGGTCGCAAAGCGGGCCCTCAGGGTGAGGCACACGCATGGCTTATCAAGAATGGCGGGTTCGGCTTGAACTTGTCCCTTGTCGAACGTCTTGACTACCTCGAGCGACTGGAGCGCCAGCAGTCAGGAGCCGCCGATTTAGCTACAAGCGCTGGTGCAAGCTCGCAACAGCTGGCCCCGCTTCCACCTGTGCTGACTGCGCTTTTGGCGGCACTGGAGCGTGCATACTCAGACACCGAAAGGTGGACCGAGATGGCCAAGGCGCTCACTGCTTCAAAGACAACCGAAGGCGCTGCTGTTGATGAGCCCGCTGCGCCGGACGCGAAGCTGGTCGACCAGGAGAAGCGCAAGGTCTGGATTCTCGAGGTGCCGCTGCCCATCACGCATCGTCTGCGAGATGCTCTGATCGCGCACCTCACCCCTTCGCTTGCTGACCTCATCTATGGCGATGGCAAGGCTGCCGATGGAAGCTTCAACCCGATCCCGGACAAACTTCTCGACTCGTACGATGCACCTGTCCTGGCCGCTTGCGTCAAGCTCTGGCTGCTCGAGCTTGAGCACAGTCTCATTACCGAAGATCTCTGGGACCAGATTGACTCGATCTACCGCGCTGCTGCAGGCCAGGAGCACGAGGCTCTCGCTGCTGCCACTCCAACCCTGCCCAGCACTGAGGAGAAAGACGAAGACGAGGCGGCGGCCGAATCGAATTCGAGCATCCGACCACCAGCACCGCCGGCTAAGCGCCCGTCGATCGACGACGCCACCAAGCAGAAGATCAAAGCTGGTGTGCTGGACGACCTCCGCGTTGTGCTCAACAAGCTGCCCAAGATCCACCTCGCCTGCCTCGATTTGCTCTTCTCGCACCTGCACAAGCTGGTCACCACCACCGAGGCGGTTGAGTCGGTTGGCGTCTACACCAACAAGCTTGGCCTCGCGCTCGGCCGGGCGCTGCTGCGACCGGCGCACGAATCCGCCTACACCGTCACCTCGCAGATCGGCACGCTGGTCGTCATCGACCTCGTCCAGCACTACGAGGACATCTTTCCCGATCTCGTCGCCAAGAAGCGCGACGAGGCGGCTGCGCAGGTGTCGACCAGTCCGAGCAACGGCTGGGCGCAGGGGCAGCGGCCCACACCCATCCGCAAGCGCACCAAGCCGGTCGACCAGCGCATCTCCCGCTCGTCGATCGGGGCTGATCTGCAACAGGGCACAAAGATGCTGGTCGAGCAGATGGAGAGGGAACGCAGCTCACGGGGTGGATCCGAGCCTCCTGTGCCTGAAAAGACGCCGCCTACGCCACCGCCCGCCATTGTCACCGCTACGGATACGGCGATGGAAAAGCAGCAGGACAACGCGGCAGCACCCACACCGCTTGCCGACCGCGTGCTCACCTCGTCCGCCGATAGCGCTGCAGGGCGCGAGGCCGAGACCGTGTCGATTGCCAGCGAGACCGCAGAGCACGCCGAGCAGCAGGAAGAGGAGAAACCGCTTTCGAACGTCGCAAGGCTGTCGAGGCAGTTTAATAGTGCGAATCTGGGTCCTGCAGCCAAGAGGACAGGAGGCGTGGTGAGAGGCCCGAGACCGGCCGGAGCGAGGGCTGCGAGGATGTCGACCCAGAGCAGCGTCGCTTCGGAGACCGCGTCGACGGGCGAGGAAGCACAATGAAGTACATCTCTCATCTGCAATAGTTCAACGACGTTTCACAGCAATGTACTCCAGACCCTCACACTCACACATGGCATGACGAACTGAACCAAAGCACACACATCGCACCACTGAACTTGAAAACAAAAGCTGGCATTTCCCTAAACGACGTGCGGAGCGGTCCAGCTGAAGCTCTGGAACTCAGCCTGATCCTGGGCGCTGAGCACGCTATGCACCGGCGTCAGGGTGGGCTTTTCGCTAGTAAACTCGGTATCGAACCAGCTGGTGTCGCTGGGGTTTTTGAGTGTGGGGCAGAAAGGTGGGGGTACTCGTTTGTTGAACATGTCGTCCCAGTTGACATCCCTGAAAAAGGGATGGGCTTTGATCTCCTCTGCGTCCTTGGGGCCTGAACCCAAACGACGGGCAGGATCGCGCGTGAGAAGCTTTTCCAGAATCGACACTGAATCCGCTGGCATGTGCAACGGGTACAGCGGTTCATCTTCGAGAATCGCATCAAAGATCTCGTCCTCGTCGTCACCACGGAAGGGGGCTTGGCCGAGCAGCATCTCGTAAATCAAGATGCCGAAGGCCCACCAGTCCACCGCTCGCCCATAGCGCTGCTCCAACAGGATTTCTGGCGCCATAAATTCCGGCGTGCCACAAAATGTACTCGTCGTGTTGCCATACCACATGTCCTCCTTGCACAACCCGTAGTCGGCCACCTTGATATGCCCGTCCAACGTCAGCATGATGTTGTCCAGCTTGAGATCGCGATAGATGATCCCCTGCTTATGAAAGTATTCCAACGCCAAGAGCACCTCGGCCGCATAGAACTTGGCGCGGCGCGGCGTAAACGGCTCGCGCTGAATATGAAGCATCAGATCACCACCCGAAATGTACTCCATCACAAAGTACACGCGCGTCGTAGTCTGGAAGCACGAGTGCAATCCGAGCAGGAAAGGATGTCGTTCCCGCGCCGCGGCGAGGAACACCCGCTTCTCCGACTTGGTCGATTCCACCTCGTCGTTTTCGATGATGAACTCCTTCTTGAGCACCTTGATCGCGTAGAGGTGGCCCGAACGCTTTTCTTCGGCAAGCATGACTTTGCCAAAGTTGCCCTTGCCGAGCACGGCGAGGAAGTTGAAGTCGTCCAGGCCGATCTTGCGGCGCGAAGAGGGGAGCATACGAGGAGGCTGCTGAGAGCCGCCAGAGGGGACCATGGCGCCAGGGCCGACGGGTGGCTGCTGCTGGTGGAGGGAAGCAGGTGGTCCCTGCGAAGGTGGCTGCGGCTGCGACGGTGGGGGCGGCATCTGTGGCTGCTGCTGTTGAGGTCGAGGCACGACGTTGAGGACAGACTGCGTCTGCTGCATCGGGTGCACCGGTGGCTGCTGCTGAGAGTACGAAGAGGGAGGCTGAGGACGGGCGCCGAACAAGCCACCTTGCTGCTGCGCTTGTTGCGACGGCGGCTGCTGCTGCTGCTGCATCGGCGGGCTGGCATTCGATGATGGCTGGGGCAGTGGTCGAGGAGGTCGCGACATGTCTCCCATTCGGCCATCTGAAGACGACGGCGGCATGACTTCGCCCACTCTGGGCGGCTGGGGACGGCCGCCAAAGTTGGGTCCTGCTCCGAGTCGCTGCGGCTGTGAATCGACAGACTGCATCCTCTGGGACGAGCCGGAACCGTACGGCGGCTCGCCTGCACCTGGCTGGATGGACATCTGCTGCGTCTGCTTCTCGAGACTGGCGAAGCGACCATCCGGGCCCGTGCCTGCAAGCGGTCCCAGCTGGGGAGGCGGGACACGTCCGGGTGGGGCACCTGCCATGCCATTGCCTCCAGCGTTGGGGTGGAACGCGGTCTGCGAGGCTGGTGGCGGTGGCAATTGCTGCTGCTGCTGTTGCTGCTGCGTCTTGGCCGACGACTTGACCCGGTTGATGGTCTCAATGTCGCTGAGGAGCTGGTTGGCCATCTCCATCGACATACCACAAAAGTCGGGCACCAAGTGAGCGCAATCCGTGTGACAGGTGATGTCGCACTCGGTACACCTCCGCGCGTTCTTGCGTCCGAGCGGCAAGATCGAACCGCAGTGGCAACACCAGTTGGCGCTGAGGTTGGTGATGGGCTCGAATCGATGCGGGATGCGGTGGTTGATCTTGACCTCGTCCCGATCGGCTTCGGCGTTGCTCTTCGAGATGCACTTGGTGACGACCTTTTGCGCGCACTTCTTGTGGCAGGCATAGCGGCAGTCTTCGCACTGGCTTCCTGCAGCGTTGAGCAAGAACTCACCGCAGAGAGCGCAACGAAGCACCTGGTAGAACTGGCGCGAGACAAATTTGTGGCCGTTGATCTCGGCGACGTCCTCCTTGCGCTTTCGGAAAGCGCCCTGTCGTCCGAGACGAGCGTCGTAGGGGCGCTTGCGCACATTCTGCTTGATAAAGTTGAGGCGAAGGTAGATGGCTCCCGCAGGCTCGACTGCAAACCAGGCTTCGACCCCGTCGCTGGGACCGTTGGGCAGGGGAATGCCAGCGGGCGTGTTGTAGGCACCATCGACGCCGCCAGGGCCAGCGGTGGCAGCGTACGGGCCACCACTGGCTCTAGGCTGGACGCTGTCCGCCGTGACCCAGCCGTCGCTGGGGCCATGACCGTGCTGCGAGGCGTCCGGCACCTGGCCAAACTTCTTCTTACGTTGCTCCTCGACAATGTCGCTGATGCGGATCCACAGCATGCCAACCGGGACGGGATGGGCGCTGCCGAGTTTGTCGTACACCGTCACTTCGAGCTCGTTGGCGTTGTCGACAGGAATCTCGAAGTCCTCCTGCCATCGCTCGGTGCGGCTGGGGTGGGTGCGAGCACGGGGCGTGTCTTCGACCTTGATGACGACGGTCGACTCGCGAACGGATCGAGTGCCTCGTGGAACGGGAGCGTGATCGATGTCACGAGCGCTTCGGATCGAGATTTGGAGCGTACCGGAGAGTGGCTTGCGGAGGTTCTGCTTTCGGTTCTCCACCGATTCGGGGCTGGCATTGTCCTCGTCCTCCTCTTCCATGACATGCAACTGCTTGTATCTCTTGAGAGCCTGCTGGAGGAGAACGATCTTGCTCTGGCTCTCGACACGCTTGCTCTCGGCGTCGTTACGACTCTTGCGATCGCCTTCGGCCTGGTAGAGCTTGGCCATCTTGTCGATGCCTTGCTTGTACTGCTTTTCGATCTGCAGCTTGAACTCGAGCTGATGCAGCATGCGCGAGATCTTGGCGGTGGTGTGCGGGGTGTCGTCCTTGATCAAGTCGAGGTTGGTGTAGTTGCGTTTTGCGCTGGTGCCCATGCGCTGCACGGCGGGTTGCCACGTCTCGGGTCCACCACCCGGTCCGTAGCCGGCGCCGGCGCCGTAGGGGCCCTGGTTGGCGTACTGAGCATAGGAGCTTTCAGCTCCGCCTGTCCCCCCACCCTGTCCGCCATTGATCGGTGCCGGCGGTTGCGAACGGCCGTCATATCGGCGAGCATTGACGGCGGGCGAGGGCGGGTTGGAGCCGACGTAAGAGCTGCTGCTGTCTCCTGGATAGGGGCGACCAGCGCTGGCCGAGCTGCCGACGCTGGTCATCGAGGAGGCGAAGCTCTGTCTCGGGTCGCTCGGAGTGGTACTGCCGCCGGTGGAGCTGTCGGTGCGGAAGCCGGGGCCACCGCTAGCGCGACGCGATTTGAGACTGTTGAGAGACTCTTGGAGATAGGAAATGTTTCGCTGCGCTTCTCGAATCTGGGATTCTGCTTGGCGGATGACGTCGGGGTTGCTCGTGGCAGCTCGGAGGGCCTGATTGCCCTCCATGATGCGACGCTGGGTCTGGATACGAGCATAGACCTCGGCCACCTTGGAATCGCTTGGGTCCTGTGCGGGCGGAGTCAACGGGGGAATGGTCAGTCGAGGGTCTTCGATCGTGGCAGGCCGCGATGGGGACGCTTCAAGGTCCTCTTGGGTAGGCAATAGGACATCAGAACTTACAGCCATGGTGAAAGGGAGGTGTTGCTTTGGTCGAAACAGCCCTCAATGATAGGATGAAAACGTTCGTGCGCGAGTCGTCACCAAGCGTACAGGCCGGCGCAGCGGGTCGTGAAGAGCGTGAGGAGAAGGTATCGGTGGACGAGATCTGTCTGTGTAGGTGCTTCTATGCTGATTGTACGGCAACGAGTTGCGCGTCGCTGTAACGTAAGCCGCTTCGTCGGACAGCTGAATTGCGGGAGCCGAGTGCAAAGAGGTTGTTGCAGACACTGGTGTCGCGTGAGACCGAAACCGTTCAAGCGGTTTTGGTGTGTTCGAGGTCGATCCTTGGGGTCGAATCTAGCGTTTCTGTTGTGATGCTGCTGGAAGAGCGACCAAAGTGCTGTGAGTGGACAGAAGAGGAGGACAATGTGGAAGAGGAGGAGGAAAGGATGACGACGACGCCTGAGCGAGCAGACTGAGCGGAGCGGAAGGAAGCGGGCAGGCAGGCAGGCGGTGAGTGAGACAGGCCTGCCACAGAGCAGCAGCCGCCAAAGCGCAGTTGACGGAAAAACAGGAGCACCAGCCAGCCATCTATCTGAATTTGCTGCGTAGCCCCTGGCTGGCTGGCTGGCTGGTTGGCTGGCAGGCTGGCCTCTCGCTCGCGGCCTGCGGAGGGAGACATGATGAAAGCGCCATCCCAACGCGACTTAAAATCAACATTTCCAAAAAATGAATTCAAAATCAGAGAGAGAGAGACACACAGACGCGCTCTGGCTTGGAAACCAACACGCTGCAGGGCGCCGCAGAAAGCGGTGCTCGAGGCCCGAGCAAATACGATCGTGTGCAGCGCATTTTGGCCAACAGCTTGCTGCTTGCTCTCTTGTGTCCTCCCGTGGACGAGGGGCCATCGTCGTGCGTCTTCAAGCCACACCACCATGTCATTGCAGCCTCCCGATGGATCCGAGAGCGCCAAAGCAGAGCTCATCCGAGGGTGGAGTCGATGGCTGCCTCCGGTGCGATCTGCGTGTTGGTGTCAGATCTTGAGGGCTTGGCTGGGCAGCTTGTAGTCACACGCCATTTTTGCCCTTCCAGAATACAACAAGGACCCTTCTAGATCTCTACGCAGCTGAAGCTCATCGTTGTCGGTCTCCTGCCTGGTTTGATGATAGCAATGGAAGAAGAGGATTGCAAATGGTGAAAGGTACAAGTACACGTTGAGTGCAACGAGGCGATCTCAACCCACCCGTCAACAGCACGACTGGGCGGGGGAGATCTGGTATCTAGATGTAGGGAAAGGGGATGCCAACCATGGCCAGACGAAGCCGATGACTCCGCTGAGCTTCCGAGTTGGCATGCACTGATTGCTTGGCAGGAGCAGGTCAGTACTGGTGAGGGATGGTGTGTCAACGACGAGACGAGGTGCTGTTGAAGGTCTCGCTGTCGTGACGACCAAGTTTCTTTTGGGTTGTAGACCAAGGAGTGGTCTAGGATCCACGAGGTGAGCTTGCATCGGAGCTCGATGAAAAGCTCCTATGAACAAGCTCGAGGGCGAAGGGGCTCAAGCCTTGGGCTTGGACGGCGTTCTTCTGCTTCGGTTGCGGGTGCCCGAGGCAGGACCTTCGCTGTCAAGCAGAGCCTGCTTGTCGGCCTCCTCCCTCTTTTTCTTCTCGGCCTGCCTGTAAATGTTAGCCGTGAAGGGCTCCTCGTAGCGCAACGCCAGTGAGTAGACGATCACCACGAGGACGCTCAGAAGCAATCCGGCGGGCTTGCCGAACCACAGAGCCACGGCGACAAAGCTCATGGAGCTTCCCCAGTACATGGGGTTGGCCATGACGTTGAAGGGGAAGCCGGTCACGATGCTCTCCATCAGGATGCCAAAGTAGTCACCCAAGTAGGTGCCCGTGACGCCGAGAGCCCACATGGACGAGAGGACAAAGACGTTGCCGGAGGCAAAAAGCACTGCAGCGGCGGGCTTGACCCATGCCTGCTGCAGCAGTGCGTGGGTGGGCTGGTCCTTGAGTGCGAGGTTGTACAGGTGATCGCGGAGGATGCCGAGCGAGAAGATCGAGATGGCCAGGAAGTAGCATCCCAGGTATCGACGACCGCCGAGGATCTTGGTGATGGTCTTGTTGTGGTACTCGTTCTGCGCCACGATGTTCCAGTAGAGCGGATTGAAGCAGATGCTGCCGACGGCGATCCAAAGCGAAGGTTGCGTCAAATCAATGACGCCTGGCACCACGTATGGGCTCGACTTTTGGAACAGCGCTACCATCTTGCCAATCCGATCGAGATCCCGTCCTTGAGAGCGGTCCGGATTTTGACGCTGAGGTTGTGAAAGAAAGGCAGGAACGCAGAACCACAACAACTGAGAAGAATCGCAAGGCACAGGTCCGAGCGCATTCACGATTTCTCGCGGAGACGCACGGAGCAGAATCACAGCACAAGACCCTTGCTCATCTCGACTAGTCACGCGTTGACGTGACTCTACTTGAGACAGATCCTTTTTTGTCGGCGCAAGCGAAAAACGTCCAGCTGCGCTGACTGGGTGGGCTTCGGCTCGTTCCGGTTTGGCGTGGGAAAGAACGCTCGTCCTTCGGATGACCATCGGATGCTACGCCCCTCTTCCCAGCTTCTGCCTTCGTCAGCTAGGCCACGATTTCCTGCTCGAAACGAGCCTGACTGAGCTGCTCCAGATTCGCTGAGTCAAGCCGCTTTGCTAAAGCTGTTTATAAAGGCTGAATCGACCAGTGCTTTGGAATCCGTCTGCGATCTGCTCACATCAAAGATGAGCTCAACCGAAACCCCAGCGTCAAGCCTGAGCAGTGCGGCCTTGCAGACCTCCTTCACGGTCAGTAGCGACGCCGGCGTTGATCTCAAGGTGTCGACCAAATTGATGCATCCAAGATCTGGCCAAACGACCTCTATCGAACTGGCAGATTCTCTCTCGACTCCGCCGAGAGCCGCTGGCTGTCATTTCGTCGTGACCGGCACCGCGTCCTCGTCCGAAAGCTCGGAGCATCTCCTAGATGACCGCTGTATCTGGGCCATTGCTCAATCTATGCTAGAGGACATCAACTCGGTAAGCTGCGGAAGGCTGGTTGAGGTCCATCAAGTCCCATGCTGATGGTCAAAGTTCTTCAGCTTCGCGACGGCTGGCTCCACATCTCCGCACTTCATGCGAGGTCATCTGCGTATGTCGAGACGGAGGGAGATGCAAGCACGAGCAATGCCGGTTCTGCTCATCTTGAGGCGATTCGACATTGTATGTTAGCAACCCTAGTTCCGTCCGTCTATTTGTCGATACCTGTGCTAACGCTCTTGCGTCTTGGACGCTGATTTCAGCCATCGTGGTGATGTTGGCTCCAGCGAGCATCCCTGACAGAGGCACGGTCAACAGACGCTGGCAAGTCGACTTGGACTGGACCGACTCGCGCGTCGAGCGAACCAGAGCTCTCGCGGATCTCTTATCTTCTCCGACTTTGCCGTCCCAGCTGCGAGATCTCGTGAGCCAGATGACGTCGCGTCTTCTGCTTGAAACCCTGCTTGCGGATCCCGAGATTGCAGAGCTATACCACCGTTCCTGGCAGCAGCGCCAACAGGACGTCTCTCCGTTGATCGACAGTATCGCCAACTCTATGCGTTCTCTCGCTGCAAATGCGACCAAGAGCGTGGAGCTCGATGCCTTGCTGCATCAACTTGAGCCGACAAAGGAGATTCCCAGCGTCATAACGGTCAGTAACATCCTGACCCGCATGGATATTGCTGCTCATCCGCCTACGAGAGAACGACGGTCACCTGCGAGAGCGCGGCGCAAGCGCTCCGATCAAAGCGATCCCACGGAGGACGCGATCGTCGGACTGGCGCCGGGTGCGAGCGACAGCGACTACAGCTGGATAGACACAGAGGCAGAGCCGTCGACAGTTGACGTCCGAGGAGAACACAATCTCGACAATGTCCCTTCGTCGCCCTTCGCGCCCGAAGCGGGCTATCACGAGGAAGCAGAGGAGACGAATGCAAGCTTTGAAGATCCGTTCAGCTTCTAAGTGGCTGTCTCCAAGCTGTGCACAGCCTTACGCATGACAACAGGAGCTGCATGGGTGTTATTACAATCGATCACGACGCCCACGTTGACCTTCGGCCTCCATTGCGCTTATGACAGCCGCACGAAGCAGCATACCACCAGAGATGGCAGCCCGCACGGTGCAATCTTCATCTCAAAGATGCCACGTGCGGGGATGACCGTGCGGCTGCCATCCGCAGACAATTGAACAATTTCGGCGTTCCAGTAGAGGGGAGCCGTCTTACCAACGCTCGGAATGTAGGTCCCATCCTCCGCTTGGGTGCCGCCGACGGCGAGCTCGTACAGCCGGAAGAACATCGAGGCCGAAGCTTCCGTCATGAGCTCGTACACCGAAATCTTTCCGCCCGTCATCTGCTCTCTGCTCCGGCCGCACAGTTCTTGCGCCAGCTGGTTCGAGGCGTAAACTTCGCCCGCCTTGCGGCACACGACCATAGGGACGGGCGTGAAGGGAATCACCGATTCGGAATAGTAGCGGACATTGCCCGCCCATTCTGCCTGCAGCTGGATCATGCTCGATGGCTGGATGTTATCCTCGAGCGAGAACCACAGCTGCCGAATTTTGGACAGCGCCGCCTCGACCGATCGTATCGACTGTTCCGACCAATCCTGCTCGGTCATGTAGCGCATCAGAGATGCGTAGCCTTTTCGATATGGATAGGGCGCGTACACATCGCCAGGCCTCTGCCGTAGCTGCGATTCCTTACCCTCCGACATTTCTGGAGGATGGTTCGTCTGCTGCCTCGGTATCCCGTCCATCGTCCGAATTTGCATATGCGGAGGTGTTGCGTGCTGCGTGGCTGGATTGGCACCGCCGCTCTGCGTTGCCATCGCCAAGGGATGGCTGACGCCTGTGGATCTTGTCGGTCGTGGCTGTTGCTGCTGCTGCAGCATCGGGGCCGGATGCGCCTGCTGGAAACCGTCTGAACTTGGACCGATGGGCACAGCGCTTCCGACTCGGATGCCGTGTGCGGTGTGCAAATCAGCACGAGGCATTCCGTCAAAGGCGCGTCCGTCTGGTGGGAGATGCCCTTGCTGCTGCGAGAAGGGCAATGGCGGGTGACCAGATGGATGGGATGGGGGCGGTCCCTGGGGATGGGCGCCATTGGGACGAGGATGGAAGGCATCCGCGACATCGAAAAAGTACGTCGAGAAGAGCGAGTCGAGCTCGGCTGAAGAGGGCGGCTGGAAGATGGGCTGGACCTGAAGAAGCTGTGACGGCGAGGTCCTCGCTGCTGTTGCTGAATTTGCTCGGATGGGCGTTGACGACGGTATGGAGGTGTACGAAGGCGCGCTTTGCCCCGGCATACCCTCCAGCGTCGACCCTTCCGTCCTTGCACGCACATTCGGATGCGGAGGTCCTTGTGCGTACGTCGTCTCTGCAGTCGCATATTCTACTGCGCCCTGGGGTGGCTTGTAGTCGGGCTGCGTGTCCTCTTGGTTGAACAGCTGGTTCTGGCCTTTCGATATTCGGGCAGCATCCGATCTCGTCTTTCTCTTCCTCTGCTGGCCGCGTTCTGCTTCGCTTGGCTCCCCAGGCGCGGACAGTGATGACGCCATGCCAGTACTGCGACCAGCAGCAGAGACGGAAGAGGGATGCTGCGGCGGCGGCGAGACAAAAGCTTCCTTCGACGAACTCGCTACGGAGCCTGTCTCGACTGCGTTCGACCAGCCATTGTCCTGCGACGCCTGCCCGTCTTGAGGCGGATCGACGCAGCGATCTGCAATGCCTCGCTTGACGCAACGGTGGCAAGGCCGCTTCTCTTCGCAGACGAGGTGCGACCGTCGGCAGTAGACACAAGCTTGCCTGAGCTTTTTCTTCCTGCGGGGCAGGAGGCCAAAGGGACTGATCGACCCATCGCTGACGTCTCCTGCATTCGTCGATCCGTTCGACGCCCCGTTGCCGTTGTCGAAGATCTGTTGGGCGCTCTGACTAGCGGTAAGAGGCTGCGATCCGAGGTCGGAGGAAGCTTTGCTGTCAGGAGACGGTACGAAATCGTCGAGCAAGTAGTTGGGCAGAACCTTTCGGTTTCCGCGAAGAGCGTCCATCGATGCGAGAGGGCGACCCCATCACCCGAGGGTCGGCCCCCACTGCGATGCTACGATACAATCTTTGTCGTTGGCGACGTGCCAGCAAAGATAGCTCGAGCGCTCCTTGCAGCCTAAGGGTGCCACAAGAACGCGGATGCGGCGCGCCTTCCGTCGATCGATCGAAACGAAATGGCTGGTGTTCGCAGGGAGCAAACTCGACGACGAAGAAAAGGGGCGTCCGAAGTGTAGCGCTGGCGAATGGAAGAGGCGGTGATGGTTGCACCACTCGAACGTCTGACACGAACGAGGGAGGAGGCAAGAAGCAATCCTTTGTCTCGGATCCCGGACTACTTGATGGGCAGCTGAAAGAGGCGAGAAGGCAAAATTTAGAGCGGGATGACGAGACGCGAGCCGAGTCTTTGGTGCCGACCACGAGCAAGGAGCCGAAAATCCTCTGCCGAGCGAGTCGGTGGCATCAACAACGAGATGCCAAGCAGGAGACGAGAAGGGGCAACTTGGGGGAAAGAGAGAGAGAGAGAGAGAGAGAGAGAGAGAGAGAGAGAGAGAGAGAGAGAGAGAGGAGACGGTACCGTGGTCGGACTCAATGGAAGTTGGCAAGGGCAGCAGCAGAAGCAACCAAGCTTCGGCTTTTGCACGCGACTCTCGTGGGCCTATCAGATCAGCCGCTCCCGGCCTCTGCTTTCCTCCTCGTCCAACCGCCGCGGTCTTCGTCGAAGTCCTAGCGCATGCGCACGCCATGATGAAGTCTCCCATTGTGGCAGCACTTGGCACTGGCAACGCAGAGCAACGACCCACCTCTGTGCATTTCTTGGCCCTTGGCCGGCGACGAGCCCGTGCGGTAGATCTTGCACAATGGTCGGAGTTCGAACTTGTTCGCAGCACATGTCCCACCGACAGGAGATTCTCGTCCGACGCCTCTTTACCCCACACCTAATCTGCATTGTCGCCCGCCCGAACGCAACGCTCGCTCGAAGCGCCGAACCCTCCATCTCACTGATGCATGGAACTAGCTCTTACTCAAGCTATGCCACTAGCTTAAGCTCGAGGATAGCAAGATCGAAAGCGGACCGCTTTTGCCGACCCATCGCTAGATTACGCTCTGACGTCGACGAAGACCAGCTCGGTCGGCGTCTTGAATTTCCCAGAGCCGAGGATGCCTAAAAAGCATGGGAACAGACAGCCGTTCAGGCAAGCTGCAGGGTTGCCCAGGAGTTTCAAGGGTCCAGGTGCCCGGCGACCTGCCTTCGGGATCGGCGTCGGGAAGGTCATGTCCTTGCCAAAAACTTGATACGAAGCTCGCTTGACAGCCTGTTGCACCACTGACTTCATTTGAGTTTGCTGCATACGCGTTTCCGCTTCGCTTGCAGGACACGGCTCTGCATAAAGTTTTCGTATCTGCAGATCCATCCTGCCGAGCTCTCAGGTCGGCGAGAGCAGCCGACGCTGCATGGCAGGCCAAAAATGTGGCAAGGTCCGGACCGGTGGTGGACCGTGTCGACGATGGCTTTCCTGGCCGTCGTTCCTCTCCCATCCATCGACGCTCGACCCGGCTTTTCATGTCTCTCACTCAGTGACACCGAAGGACACGCTCGGAATCCAGTCGATATGCAGTAAACATCTGATTGATCGAAGAAGTACGACCGAGTAGACGGATTGAATTGCTTGATGCCCGAGCTCACCTGCCCGTCTTCTGCCTCTTGGCCGCCGTCTGCGCCTTCATGCCCTGAATGCGGTAGATCTCCTTCATCTCGGCCTTCCTCTTCTGCGCGCGATGCTCCTCGTCCTTCATCGCCAACTTGAGCTTCTCGCCCTTCTTCTCGTTGTTCTTGGCCTTGCGCTTCTCGTCCTTTTCGCGCTGCACCGTCTTCATCTGCTGGAGCAGCGCGAGCGCCTTCTTCTCCTCGCCCTCGAGCACTACGGCGCGCTTGGCGAGGTACGACGTCGACTTGGCCGCCTGCATCTGTTTGGGTTTCGACTTGAACGGCAGCTCGGCTTGCAGCGCACGGGGGACGCGGAGCGGGTTGAACTTGCGCTCAGTTCGCTCGATGCTGCGGTAGCTCGAGTTGATGTGTTTCGGCGCTTTGAGCTGACGTTCTTTGCGCACCGCACCTGTCAGTCGCATTCCCTGCCACGTCCTTGCCTCTCCGGACGAGAGCAGCAGCGACGTGACCGGGTTGTAGAACTTGCGCGGCTGAATCGAGTACCACGCTCGCAGGAACACAATGTCGCTCATCAGAATCTTGTCCTCGAACGTGGCTCGGAAGTGCCCTTCCGGCTTCGCCAGCGCCTTCTTGACCTGCCCACGAATGCCCGACACCGTCTTGATGTGCGCACCTTCGAACTTGGCCACCTCGAGCGCGGACGAGAACATGTCCTTGATGAAGGCCGTGTTCTTATAGATCTTGCTCGGCGTACCGGTGAGCTTGAGCTTCTTGACAATCTTTTGCGAGCCCGAGTCGACGTCGAGCACCACGCCGGTCGCCGAGACGCGGAACGAGGGCGTCGCAGTCGAAAGCGTGTTGAAGGCGCAGAAACCTGTGTTGGGTGCCGAGACGGGACCATAGAACGACGCCAGACAGTGCATGTGCTCCGGCGTGTACTTGAGCATGCGATTGCGCGTGCCGTCGTCGAGCGAGTAGATGGGGATGGATTGGAATCGACGCCACCCGAGCGAGAAGATGAGCGGGTCGTTGGTCTTGAGGATCTTCTGGTGCCATCGGTGACGCTTGATGCGGACCTGGATGAAGCCGAACGACTCTTCGCTGGCGAGCAGACCGCCGACGAGGAGTGGAAAGTTGGGGTCGAAGTTCTCGACCAGTTCGTAAGCTACCTTGCTCAGCTCGATTCGGACATAGGCACCAGGCTGGTAGCCGACGACTTGGTGGCGGACCTCTTCGTCGACCGAGTCGAACTCGGCCTTGTTGAGCGCCGCCTGCGCGGCCAAGGCATCCTTCTGCTCGTCATACCAGTCCTGCTTGGTGTCAGCGTCTGGGTCGTCGTACTGCTCGTCGAATCGGCGTTTGAGCGCCTCCTTCTTGGCGGCGAGGGCTTTGGCGCGTGCATCCTCGTCGGCGTCATCCTCGCCCCCATCGGCGGGCTGATCGTCGGCCTCTTCATCATCGTCCTTCTCTGCATCGTCGACAGGCTCACCGCGCTTGCCATCCTTGCGCTCTTCCAGGTTGTCAGGCTCGTCGCCGGTGATGAAGAAGCGTCGGATCGAGTCGAGGACCCGCTCTTCTGCCCAGTAACTCAAATCTGCTGCCTTGGCGAGAGAACGCGACTGGTCCGGCACGTCTTGGTACTCCTCCTCGTGCTCGCCGGTCTTGGAGGTCGCAGGCTTGCCGTCCGCGGGTCGGAAGAAGTCGTCTCCGTCATCTTGCTCGGCCATCTTGCGGATGTCATCCTCGTCCTCGTCGGCGTCCTTGTTGTGGACGTCGCCGGAGGCAATCTGCTCGGGCGTCTTGTCCGAGCTGTAGATGAGACGAGCGAGGTCGACGGGTCTGCGGTTTCTGTTGGCGCGAACGGTGGCTTCGGCGCGAGCGGCTAGGTCGCGTTTCCAGGGTGCCACTTCGTCCTCTTCCGAGTCTGGGGCCTCGCTGCCCAGCTCCTCTTCATCTTCCTCGTCGTCGTCAATGTCTTCATCGCCGGACTCGAGACCCATGTCAGAATCGCTGTCTGCAAAGGGAATATCTTTCGATGCCGCACCATTCGCCTCGTCCGCCTCGACGGCTTTGCGGGAGAATGCACGACGCTTGTATCCGTCTTCGTCATCGTCAATAGCGTCGCTGTCGAAGCCTCCGTCGCTGTCGCCGTCTTCACCATCGATGTCGTCATTGTCATCGATGTCGTCGTCGAGAAGCACGTCGTCGAATGCAGCTCTTCGCACACGCTTGCCCTTGGCAGGGGAAGCATACTCAAACGCGTCGCTAGCATCCTCCTGCTTGTCCGACGATACGTCGCGCAAACCTGTCGAATCCGAGTCGAACAGCCGGAGTTCGCTCTGGGCTGCGAGGTTGTCCAGCGTGGTATGCGCATCTTGCAGATCCATGACCATCTTTTCGCCCTCGCCTGCCGGTTCGCCGTTCTCGCCGTTGCGCGTGAAGTTGCCGGGCACGTTGATGTACACGGCATCCTTGTCGAACATGACACCGCCGACGTCGCTCATGGGAGCGTGGATGAGCTTGGCCTTGTCGGAGAGCTTTCTGCGCTTCTCGCTGTCCTGCGTGGGCAGCGGGCAGGGGTCGTTGAGCTTCTCTATCGATGTGATGGACAGATCGCCTGCGCCGGGGATGTGGACTCGTTGTGAGGGTCGAAGGTGGGTGCCGCGCAGGAAGCCGTAGACGGTGATGGTGCGATCGGCCTTGGGGTTGGCGCGGATGTCTTCTCTCGGTGTCAGATCCTCCATGCGGTCGGCGAGGACGTAGGGGTGGGCATTGCGGAAGATGAGCGGTCGGAACTTCATCACGCCGATAAACCGCGAGAGGTTCTGGATCTCCGTGTCGGGGTATCGACCATTGATGATGCCGGAAAGGTAGAAGAGCTTGGCGCCGTCGTAGATTTCGGTCCAGAAACGTTGCTTCAAGCGCTTCTTGGTCGCTTTGAGCGTCTTGGCCTTCTTGATGAGGTCCAAGTGCGTAAGCACGCCGATGACCTTAGGGAAACCGTGCGATTGCAAGACGTTGAGAAACTCCATGGTCTCCATCTCGAACCCGAACGATCCATCGATCATCAACAACACCAAGTCCGCCACCTTGCCAATGTCAATCATGCTGTTGATATCGTTGTTGCATTCGATGAATGTGACTCTCCTCTTCTTGCCCGTGACCACCGTGACCGGGCCCTTGATCTCGGCGAGCGTATGCTTGGTATACCTCCGAATGAGGGAGCGCATGAGCGTCGTCTTGCCTACCCCCTCCGGGCCTACAACCGCAACAATGATGGGAGGCGGCTCGTCCTCCGGTGTCCTATCCGCAAGAGGCACATGGAAACGCTTCTGATCTTTCTCGGCATTGCGCAGGATCTGCTTCTGAGCCACATTGATGTTGGCCGAGATGAAAGCCTTGGGGTTGAAGCCATTTGTGTGCTTCGCCTTGCCCTTTTCGGCCTTGCCGCCGGTCTTGGCCTTGCGATGCGCCTTGTTGGACTGCTGTGCGTCCGCCATGATGTCGCGCTGTCGTCAGTGGTAGCGTGGGCGGGGATATGTGGCGTTCGTTGTCTGCTCAGACGCCAGCGTCAAGCGGGTTCGGGTGGCGCTGCTGAGTCCGGGCTGTCTCGGTGTCGGACGAGGGCCGAGTGAAGCGCTGGCGTTGGTCGGGAGCGTAATGGTCGTCCAGAGCAGTAGTTGGCTGTCAAGGCTTGGCTCAAGTAGATGGTGCCTGCAAAGGCGTGGTAATGACTGCTGCTTGGCATTGAAGTGAGCTGCTGAGCCTTTCTCAAGGAGGTTTCGACGTTCGAGGAAAGGGTCCAAAATTTGCTGCTTCGACTCAAAAAAAGTTTCCAGCTTCGCAGCTCCACAGTCTGTATTATGTAAGCAGATGTGCGGTAAAAAGTGCAAAAAAG
>NW_015961957.1:99928-160537 GCF_000497045.1 Kalmanozyma brasiliensis GHG001 | reverse complement strand
GACTGGTGAAACTGAATTCTTCAGTCGGACGCTCGTACCAACTGAGCTAAAGAAGCAGGGTGGCAGAGATGCAAGGTGTCGCATATATAAAGTATACAGATGTTGCATTGTTTCTTGTCCTTCCATCACCACCATACTCCTCACCACCATACTCCTCGCGAGACTGACTTAAATGACTGGATTGCATGAGAAGAGCATCAGCCATACGTGGGTTGACTGGCGCGTGGTCGAGAATGAAAGTCGCTTGGTGTGTCTTGGACGCAGGATCGGCAGGAGGAATGACAGTGACCACGACTCAAAATGGGCTGACATTTGAGTTGCCGTGAGCTGAAACGGCTTTCGAACGGGTGAGAGCCATGTCCAAAAATGCAGGGTCTGCAGCCTGAAAAAGCCAAAGCTGCCCATCCGCACTTTACCAAAAATCGTACGATGCTGCACTTGAGCGCCGCCACGCCTTTCGCATCTGTCACACTTGGCCTGCCTGTCTCTCTGCCTCAGCCGTTCGGATAGCCCTGGCCTACTTTCGGCATCCTCTCCTCTCAGCATCCTCTCGAAACCGATCCTCGACTCAGCCTGATTCACCTCCATCCACGCAGCTAAGGCTTGCCCAAACCGCCGCACACAGCCTCGCATTCTCACTACTGACAAAGCAGTCTCGACGCTCACTGCAGCTCAACCTCATCCTCATTCAGCACATCTGTCCTTTCATTGGCACTTTCATCTATACATCACCTCTGCCTCGACATTGTCATAGCGCAACCCGCCCTTCTCTTCACAGTCATTGCTTCTCTGATCACGTTACAGCCCACAGTCTTCTCAGCGACAGAGCATTTAGTCTGCTGCAAACACGCCCTCCTTCTATCAGTGGTCTCAGGGGCTGTCTAGACCACCTATCATGTTTGCTAATCCAATGAACCACGGTGGGCCTTCGCCTCAACAACAACAACAGCAGCAGCAGCACCACCACCACCACCAACAGCAGCAACACTACCAAGAGCATGCGCAACATCAGCAGCATCCAGACTCCATGGATGGCCAATATCAGCACCACCAGCACCAAGCTCAGCTCGAAGCCATGCGCATCCTGCAGCAACAGCACATGCTGCCCAGCATCGTCGCTCCCAAGCAGGAAGAGCTCGGTGTCATGCACAACCAGCCCTCCGGTCCCTGGTCCAGCGACGACTATGATTCCATGATGCGCACCATCCTCGATGCTACCCTGCCCTCCGACCACTTCACCGACCTTGAGGCTCCTCCCTCCCTCGCCTCGTTCTCCGCTTCCTATGCCGGCTCCTATGTCTCTGGCTCGAGCGACAGCGGCGCCAGCCCCAACAGCATCAACGACCTCGTCTACGGTGCCGCCCATTTCCCCACACCGCCTGAGTCCGATGTTGCACCCTCGGCTCGCAACATGTCCTTCTCGATGGCTCCCCACAACGGTGCCGTCATCAGCCCGGACGGTAGTTTCGAGCTTGGCAATGCTTCTTATGCGCAGTCCTATCACGGCTCCGATACCACTTCGCCGTATACCCAGAACTTCAACTTCAACGCATCATCATCCACCTCGCCGTTCGGTCTGCAACCTATGCAGCTTCCACCCCATTCAATGGCTCCCAGCGATACATCTTCGCTCGCCGTCGCTCAACCACCTCAGCCCTCCGCAACCATGTCTCAGCAGTGGAACCCATCTTTCCTCGCGCCCAGTCACGACGCCATGCCATCGTCCATGCCAGCCACCACCAACAACGTCAGCAGCGCCAGCCGCAAGAGAAGCGCTGCGGATGCCGTAAAGCCGGCAGCAAAGAGGGCTTCGGTCGTTGCTGCCACCAAAGCAGAGCCGACCGATGACGCTCCCAAGGCCAAGAAGGCAAAGGCGACTGTCGCAGCCGCCGAGTCCAAGGCGCCCTCGACCGGCACTGCAGCGCCCATCAGTCACCTCAGCAGCAAGCTCCCTCACATGGAGGTCGGCAGTAACGCGACCGCTCTTGCCGCCATCGAGAGGCTAAAAGCCAAGCGACTCCAGGAATCTCAAGCTGCCGCCAAGGCAGCCAGCGAACAGGCTGCAGGACTCGGTGTCGCGCAGAGTTCTGCATCAGCGACCTCCGCCGACAAGATCAGCCTCGATCCCGCCACTCGCCAGCAGAAGAAGGTCGCCCACAATGCGATCGAGAGGAGATACCGCAACAACATCAACGACAGGATCGCCGCCCTCCGTCGTGCTGTGCCGGCCTTGCGCGAGATCCGTCCACGAAAGACGCCATCCGGTCGCCGAAGCCGAAAGGCGCAGCAAGAGGAGGACCTTGTCGATGGTGTTCCTGCTGCGACCAAGCTCAACAAAGCTACCATTCTCGGCAAGGCCACTGACTACATCAAGTACTTGAAGTCGCGAGAGCTGCGACTGAACAGCGAAGTCGCCGGTCTCCGGGAGCTCGTCCGCAGTCTCGAAGGAGGCGAGGAGCTTCTCGAGCTCTGGGAATCCGAGATGGATAAGGTCGTGGCGGAACAAGAAGCCATCGCGGCCGCCGTTGCCGCAAGAGAAGAGGAAGAAGCCGAACAGGCTGCCGGCAATGGCGAAGCTGAGGACGATGATGACGATGATGAAGAGGCGGATGACGACGAGAACGAGGCCGACACTGCCGAGAGTTCGTACGCCAGCGCTGGATCCTCATCCCCTCCGTCTGCGCGCAGCCGTCAAGGATCCAAGGCGGGACGAGGCCGTCGCTCCGGCATTGGTGGCGCCATTTCTTCGGTCGCCTCCTCTCGCTACATGCTGGCCACCTTCCTGGGGATCAGCTTCATCGGATCTGGCACTGAATTTGCTCTCGACGCTACCGCATCCGATGGCTCTGTTTCTGTTGCTCGTCCTGCCGTCGGAAAGCTCGCGGTCGGCGCGAGCCGTCAATTGCTCAAGCGTTCCGCGACCTACATGGCACCTGCTACTTCCATCGCTCAGGATCCTCATGCCTTCGACGCTGTTCCCACGCATGCCCTCGCCTTCGAAGTGCTGCGCATCGTCTCGTTCGCCTTCTGCTTCCTCTTCCTCGTTTGGCCGATCTTCTCCCGTCTCTTTGGCTCGCGCTCGTCGCCTTCGGGGGCACACATCGGCGACGCCGAGGATGGGCAAGATGCAAGGAGCGGCAACACAACCCGCAAGCTGCGCTTGGCGTTGACCAAGGGCGAGATGGATGTCGCCACTTTCGACACTGCCATGCGTGCCCGCGTCGCAGCACCTACTTCTGGCTTCTTCGCTGCGCCTTCCGTGGCCGTTGCCGCGTCGCGTCTTGCTCTCAGCCGCGTCTCCCGCGTCTACAGGCTGCTGCCTGCTGGCAATGTGTCCAACGAGGATGCAGCAGCTCTCTGTCGCCTCCTCGAGGTCGAGACTCTGTGTGAAGGCAAGTCGCAATCGTCTTGGCTGCTCCGCCTCCACACGGCGCTTCGCCTCGCCAACAGCGACCTTGTCCGTGGCGCTCGCGAGATTGCCTCGCGTGACCCTGTGTTGGCCTTGCCTCGCCTTCAGGCAACGCTCGCGCTCTCGCTCGCTCGTCTGGGTGAAGGTGTTGACTCTGTCCAGGACATTGCCGACCAACTTTGGACGGACGCTCGATCGAGTCTCGGCGATGCAATTCCTTCCTCCAGCAAAAACGCTTTGTCGCCCTCTGCGTCTGACAAAGACGAGAGCTTGATTTACACGGAAGACGCTTCGTGGCTCTCGTTTGTGCTCTCGCTCGACCTCGACACTGCGCTCGACTTGCTGGCTTCTGCCTCGTCGGCCGACACCCGCAATTGCGACTTTTCTCCCGTGCTTGCCATCGCCGACGTCTATTACTGCACACGCCTGACCGCTGTGTGGAGTCGTCTGCTGGCCAGCGTTGTGCAGGCATCGTGCCCTTCGTCGGCCGACACCCACCCCGGTGCGCTCGTTCGTGACTTTGTATCGCTACAAGCGAAGCAGAGGCTGGACCTGCACATCGTCCAAGATGCCGAGCAGCGCAAGACGCTGCACGCCGAGATCACCTTGCTCGCCCGCACTGCTCCACCCACCCCTCGCGCTTGGCAGATGGCTCAAGTGACGCTGGCCACCTGGTCCGCTGTGCTGGGCAACCTCGCCCTGGCCCGCCACGTCGCCTCGCTCCTCCACGAGCACCCCTTCTCCACCGAGTCCAGTGTCAAGCTGGCCAGCGTTGCAACGCTGCACACGTTCGTCGCGACCACACCGTCAGACAGCGCAGTAGCAGCGCGCGACGACCTCGACGCCAAAGCCACGCTCTTCCTTACCTGGCTCGGCTTCCTCCGCACGTTTGCCGACAGCCGTACTGACGTCGCGGGCTTGCACTCTGCCACCCTGCACGTGCGCAAGCTCGTCGCCAACATCCCCGCCCAGGACGAGGACGAGCTGGAAGGATGCTTGGATGCCATTACGGATCTATGCACTGCGCTGGGGAGGAGAATCAACAGGTTGCCCGCAGAAGGCGGCTTGGCAAGGAAGATGCTCGATGCCGCCGAGGAGAGCGATTCGGGAGTCGAGGTGTAGTTCCACCTGGAGAACCCGCTCATATTTATTTCCTATGATTGACTCGTCTAATACACCCTGATCTGTGTTCAGCATCCATTATACATGCGTTGACGCTACGAGAAAGAAGCAAGGGGCTGAGTGTGGTTTTTGACGACGAACAAGGTCGACATGATCGTGGTCAGCTTGCGCTTTGCGGACTCGATGTTGGACGCACAGCGATGGACTGAAGCTGAGCGCCCGTGTCGCGTATTTGAAATTTGTATTCCGGCATCCGAGTCTGGGCTTGAACTCGATTTGAAACGAGCTGCACAGCGTCGATCCTTTTGTAAGGAGACAAGAAAAATAAGGCAACGCGCCCATTAAAATATTATAGCAAAGAAGTTCTTGGTTGGAAGCCTTGGGCTAATGAGCTGGCCATCCTATCAATCGCACCATAGACATCGGTGGAGGGATTGCCAGGCTGATATCCTGATAATGGATGGGAGCATAACGTGCCTGCTAGCTTATCAGGACTCCATTGATCAGTAGTGGGTCTGGCGCTGTAGCGCACTGCAAGTGGATGCACCCTGCTCTAGGCCGCCTTATGGCATTGTTTTTGAAAAATCAGCAACAGCACAAAGGCGCAATTTCGACTGTGCAGTGACAGTCGTGTCGCATCATCTCGCTTGGCCATCGCAGTCCAAAATCTCAGGGTTGGAGTTTCAGAGCGCATGTCTGCCTGACCCTTGCTTGTTTTTGTCTCTCGCTTGCCTCGCTGCTCCTCTCCGTGGCAGGCCTACAGAGTCAGGGACAGTCACCTGCCTTTTGTCCATTTCCCCCCTTTCTCAGCCCCGCCTCGCGCTCACTGTTGGTCTCCCTCACTTTCCAGACTTTCGTCGTTATTGCTATCTCATCATCCCTACCTTCCTCTTTCCCTTCTCCTCGTTCCCAAGCTCCTATCACCATCTGGACATTCCGCGACACTGCATCCACTGCATTGCATCCTTCCCTACAGACACTCTTTTCGAGCATCTTCCACTCTCTCGCTTTGAGAGCATCCCTTCAACTCCTCCGCTTCGAGACATCAAACCCCACCCGCTCGTCTCGCACAGACACCCCTTTCGATCCCGACGCTCCTGCTCACCCGCACGCATCTCGACTTCAGAATAGACCTCGATCACAAGCACTGCACTCGTTGATACCTCGGAATCGCAAAGCTTGCTCTCAGCTTCTTGCCCTGCCTTCACTCTTCACTGCAACATCCCGCATACAGCACCAGGATCTGTTCCCATCGACAAGAAGCATCGAGGCACTCTTTCCGATATCGATTCCTCCATCACTCATCCGAGCTGCGGCTAGTCCTCGTTCTGCAGGTCACAACGACCGCCTCTCTCAGCATACCGTCCCTAGCTTGGCTTCCAATCTCAGGTCTTAGTGGCGCGCACTCTTCAGACTCATCTGAGGCGTCCCGTGCCGCTTGAATCTCCCGTTCGACCCACTTCCTCTCCCTGGACTGCCGGTCAGAACCGCCAAGCATCTCAAGATGAGTTCACCTATCACCAGCGTCCCGGACCCATCCCAGTCCTCCGCCCTCGCATCCATCATCACCCAGGTGCAGCCTGGCCAAGTCCCCGTCGCGACTCGAGGTGCTCGACCAACTCAAGTCGCCAGGAAACCAGCTGCAGCAGACGCATCACGGAAGAAGAAGAAAAAGAGCAAGTCGACGGCAGCCGCCAGCAGCGCTCAGGCGCAAGAAGCCGCCCAACTCAGATCCCAGGATGAAGCCGTCGCTGAAGCAGCACGTCTCGGTTCGGAAGCTGCCCACTCTCAGTCGATCGCCAACTCTGCGGTTGCTTCCTCCGGTGCGGTTGCAGCCACAGCCCCACCAGTAGACGGCCAAGACGAGACGGGAGCACAACACTCACATCAAGCTTCGTCGACGCTGGTCGGCACCTCGAGTGCGGGGAATACCATGACGCATAGCGGCGTTCTCGCGCCGTCGGGCGCAGCAGGAGACCAAGAGGCGGCAGTGGGCAACCGAAGCTCCAACATTCCAACAGCGACCGAGAGCAGCGAGGGAACCGTCGAGAAGGACGGGCTGATCGATGTGCCTCCACGCAAGCATGCTGACGCCCCTGCCGCAGCAGCGCCTGCTGTTGCCGCCGCACCCGTCGGCGCTGCCGGACCCAAAACGACGTCAGCTGCCGCGGCTGCGCCTGCTTCGAGCGCGGCGAAGCCACCCACAGCATCGAGATCGACGCCAACGACCAAGTCAAAGCCAAGCAAACCAAGCTTCGGGCAGCGGCTGGTAGCCTTCCTCACCTGCTCATCGGCGACGTCAAGCGAGGTGCAGCACGAGATGCGCGAGAAGAGCGCCGCGAGTGCACCCGCGCGTCCCACCACCTCTGCAGCGCCAGCAGCAGCACCCGCCGTTGGAGGCGCAGCCGTCGTGGTGCCGCCCCGCACGCCCACCTCCAAAGGCGCTGCTGCTGGCGCCGACTATCCGACCACACCAGGAGGGGGCACCAAGCTGCCCAAAGCTGAGACGGGCGACGTCATGTCCGGCGCGGTAGTGCCACCGGGAGCCTCTTTCGTGACGGCGGACGAGGCCCGCAAGTCTCGCGCGTCGAGTGTCAATGGTGCTCGAACATCTCTCTCCCCAACCTCGTCGTCCGATGCCTCCGACGATGATGATGAGGACGACGAAGACGAAATGGACCTCGAAGACGACTACCTGACCGACGACCAGACGGAGGAACAACGACTCATTCTGGCTGGCGGCATCGGCATCCCGCTGGACGAATTCGGCAACCCCTCTCCGCTCCTCCCCCCCATCGGTGCGGTGGATACGGGTCGCAAGTGCCTCGTCCTCGACCTGGACGAGACGCTCGTCCACTCGTCCTTCAAGATGATCCAGAACGCCGACTTTATCGTCCCCGTCGAGATCGATGGCACGGTGCACAACGTGTATGTCATCAAGCGGCCCGGTGTCGACGAGTTTTTGCGCGCCATGGGCCTCATCTACGAAGTTGTCGTCTTTACTGCATCCCTAAGCAAGTACGCAGACCCCGTACTGGACATGCTCGACATCCACCAGGCCGTCCGACACCGCCTGTTCCGCGAAAGCTGCTACAACCACAAGGGCAACTATGTCAAAGATCTGTCTCAGCTGGGACGCGACATTGGCGACACGATTATCATCGACAACAGCCCGGCGAGTTACATCTTCCACCCCAACAACGCGGTGCCGATCAGCAGCTGGTTCAATGACCCGCATGATACGGAGCTTACGGATCTTTGTCCCTTCCTGGCGGATCTGGCCGACGTGGATGATGTGAGGGCCGTCTTGGATGGCGCGCTGTAGGAGACGTCATTTGTTATACCCACCGCCCTTGTCCTAGGACTCTCCTCTTCATCCTTTCCCTATCACAGAACATTCTCTCATGCATGCCTCGGTATCCAGCACATGCTCACACATGCAATCACATGACAAACACACCATCTGTGCGACTGTGAGACCCTCGACGTGCAGCATCGACATATCGTAATTGAGCAAGGCAGACCGTCGCGTCCGTTACGCTATGAAACCCAGCGTGATGACCCTGAGGTCATCGAGCAACCTTGTTCGTGGGTTGTAAGGAGAATCAAGGGTCCAGAAAGGTTGACCGCGATCCGAGGTGGTCAAAAATCCAGCCAAGAGCCTCAGTCGAAATCCTCCACCTCGTTGCTTTCTTCTCAACCTCGATGACCCTTCACCCATCCGCGACCCACTTTCTGCTGCCGGACAAACACCGCAAGAGGCGCCCGTCATGGCCTCAGATCCCGACCTCCGGCGCTGGATTAGCGACAACAGCATGCGCTTCTTTGGCCTCTCGCAATCCTCCATCATCGACTTTGTCCAGGTCTCGGCATCTTCAGCAAAGACGCCCACCAACCTCTTTCAGAGCCTCACCTCTCTCGGTCTCCCGTCCAGCGATGACGCGCGCAGTTTTGTCAATGAGCTCTACCGACGCGTGCCGCGAGCCAGCCAGAGCCAGCCCCGCCCAGCCGCTGCAAGCAGAGACGACGCCAAAGACGATGCAAAGCGCAGCAAGAAGCGCTACGGTCTGTTGCTCGACGAGGAGAACGGCCAAGAGGAGCTCGCCATCAAGCCGGAAAGGAAAAAGAAGAAGAAGAAGAGAGACGCCAGCGAAGTCGCTTTGGAATCGCGACCCCGTTCGCAGTCACTGCGAGCAGACCGTAGCATCTCAAGGTCGCCCAGCCCGCGCCACGATGCATCTGGATCCGACGAAGAGTCACGAGAGCGTGCACGCCTCAAGGACCTTGCCGAGCGAGATGAATTCTCTAAACGTATCCGCGATAAGGACAAGGGCAGCACCCGCAACGTTGTCGAGGACCGCACCTCGGCCCGGCTCAACCCAGAAGCAGCCGCACGCCGATTGCTCGCCGAAGACGACGATGCACGCTCCGCAGCCATGCCCAGTCTCCGCGACAGATCGAGGCAAGAGTACCTCGCAAAGCGCGCACAGCAGCGCATGGAGCTCCTGCGTCTCGAGATTCAGGACGAGGAGCGCTTCTTCCGCGGTCTCAAGATGACCAAGCGCGAAGAGCGAGATCTCGAATACAAGAAGGAGGTCCTTCGACTTGCAGAAGAGAGGGCACGCATCGACGATGGAGACACCGGCTACGCCATGCCCGAAGACTACATCACCGAGAAGGGCAAGCTCGACGTCGCTAAAAAGGAGCAAGCTCTGTACCAACGCTACAACGATGCACGAACCGAACGCCTCGCGCAGCAGTCGCACGTCACCGACGCCGAGCAGTTCGAAAAGGAGCAGATCGACCGCTCTCGCTACGTGCCAGAGACAGCGACCGAAGCGTCCAAGGAGCTTGTCGACCAGTACGACTATGTCTTCGACGAGAGTCAAACGATCCAGTTCATCGTAGAGTCGCAGATGGCCGGCACCACTTCGACCTCGATGAGCGCCAAAGACAAGCTCTTGCAACAGCAGATCGAAGAAGCCGAGACGAAAGCCGCCAAGATCCAGGCCACTCGCAAATCTCTGCCGGTCTACGCTCTGCGACAGGAGCTTCTCGACGCCATCGATGAGTATCAGGTGCTCATCGTCGTCGGCGAGACGGGCTCGGGAAAGACGACGCAGTTGCCTCAATTCCTGCACGAAGCTGGCTACACCAAGAACGGCAAGAAGGTCGGATGCACACAACCGCGCAGGGTCGCCGCCATGAGCGTTGCCGCACGTGTAGCCGAAGAGATGGGCGTCCGACTCGGTCGCGAATGCGGCTACAGCATCCGCTTCGAAGACTGCACTTCCGACGACACGGTCATCAAGTACATGACGGACGGCATGCTGTTGCGAGAGTTTCTCACCGAGCCGGACCTGAGCTCGTACTCGGCGCTCATCATTGACGAGGCGCACGAGCGTACGCTCAGCACCGATGTGCTCTTCGGGCTGGTCAAGGACATTGCGCGCTTCCGACCGGATCTGAAGCTGCTCATCTCGAGTGCTACGCTCGACGCCGAAAAGTTTTCGGAATTCTTCGACGATGCGCCCATCTTCAACGTTCCTGGACGCAGATACCCCGTCGATATCCACTACACCCCGCAACCCGAGGCGAACTACCTCCATGCAGCCATCACGACCGTCTTTCAGATCCACACGACCCAACCGCGCGGCGACATCCTCGTCTTCCTCACGGGCCAGGACGAGATCGATGCGGCGATGGAGAATCTGCAAGAGACGAGTCGAGCGTTGGGCAACAAGATCGCCGAGCTCATCGTCTGTCCGATCTACGCCAACCTACCCAGCGAGATGCAGGCCAAGATCTTCGAACCGACGCCCGAGGGAGCGCGCAAAGTGGTGTTGGCGACCAACATTGCCGAAACCTCGATCACGATCGACGGCGTGGTGTTCGTGATCGATCCTGGGTTTGTCAAGCAGAACTCGTACAATCCCCGGACGGGCATGTCGTCGTTGACGGTGGTGCCGTGTTCCCGGGCGTCGGCGAACCAGCGTGCCGGTCGAGCGGGTCGTGTCGGCCCTGGCAAATGCTTCCGCCTCTTCACCCGTTGGGCGTTCAAAAACGAGATGGACGAGAACACCACGCCCGAGATCCAACGGACCAACCTGGCCAATGTAGTCCTCCTCCTCAAATCGCTCGGCATCAACGACCTTCTGAACTTTGACTTTCTCGATCCCCCACCGTCCGACACGCTCATGCGCTCGTTCGAACTGCTCTACGCCCTCGGCGCACTCAATGACAAGGGCGAACTGACGAAACTTGGCCGACGAATGGCAGAGTTCCCCGTCGATCCTCAACTCTCCAAAGCCATCCTGGCATCCGAGCACTACCGGTGCACGGAAGAGGTCCTCTCAATCGTATCGATGCTCTCCGAGTCCTCAGCGTTATTCTTTCGACCCAAGGACAAGAAGCTGCACGCCGACCGGGCGAGGGCCACCTTCACCTCTCCCATCGGTGACCATTTCACCCTGCTCAACGTGTGGGAACAGTGGGTGCAGACCAACTACGATCCCCAGTTTTGCCACGATAACTTCCTCCAGCCCAAAGTGCTAGCGCGGGTGCGCGATGTGCGGGACCAACTAGCAGGATTGTGCGAACGCGTCGAACTCCAACCCGAAAGCAATGCCGATCCAAACGATGTTTCTGGCATCCAGAAGAGTATTCTCGCCGGGTACTTCATGAATACGGCCAGGATTCAGAAAGGCGCCGAAGCCTACCGCGGAGTGAAAGGCAACACCACCATCTACGTCCACCCCTCCAGCTGTCTATACAAGCAGATCCCACAGAGTCCCTTCCTGTGCTATTTCGAACTGGTCGAGACAAGTAAGAACTTTATGCGTCAGGTGATGGCGGTGAAGGGAGAGTGGCTGTTGGAGGTTGCCAAGCATTATTTTACCAAAGAAGAGGTGGGGGATGAGGCGAAGAAGGGAGTGTATAAGGGGAGGACGGCGAGTGCGGCACAGTTGACGTCTGGTGCGAGGGGGTAGACAGCACAAGTAATCGAGTCCTTCAAAGCAGTCGGTTCTGTGCATCGCTCGGAATGAGAGCATTGAAAGCATGACATTGGCGCGAGCATCGTACCAACACGCGTGATCATCGTCACCTGACAACCCAAACCGGATCACGGTCCCGACCCTGGACCTACACAACGGATCGCAGCCCCTCGTGCACCTCGCACGCCTGCATGAGCGTCTCAATCGCCTCATCATCGTCCGTCAACTGTCCCTGTTCGCACCAGAGCGTCTTACCGCTGCCACGATGCAGTGCATCCTTGCAAGTCATCTTGCCGCTCGCCACGAGCTTGGACGAGACCATGTCGGCTTTGGCGCGCGTACGGCCGTTGGGGAGGGTGCAACGGGCGATTTGGCCTGAGGAGAGCTGGAGGAGGACTAGGGAGGAGGGGCCTGAGATGGCACCGCGGAGAGCGGGCGGGCCAGGAGGGTCGAGCGGACCGAGGGGACCTTGAGGAAAGGGCATGGCGAGGACGCCGCCGCTGAGGAGGAAGAGGATGGTGTGGATGGCGATGGTGAGGGTGAGGATGAGCTTCATGGTGAAGAGCAACGGTTCTAAAGATAGAGATGGAATGGATCAGATTTGAGTCAAGCAAGGCTGGAGATGGGCGGCGACACGCTTACGAGTTGGGATCTGGATAGCAGGTACCGCTGAACGGGGGGATAAACAGTAACAGGATGTCGGAGGCGACGTTAGCTGATGGTCGGTCTGGTGGGAGGGAGGGAAGAGGATCTTATAGCTTGCCGCATTGCTTCGAGCCAGGGGTGGCTGAGCAGCCTTCTCCTCATGTCACCGCTTCATTCCGCCACATCACATCATATCGAACAGAGTCACAAGGGCGTGTGACGACGTCGGGTGACCCGCAAACCAGGCTGAGGTAAACAAATGTGGGTCAACTTGATGGAGCTTCATCTGCCGTCCACCGTGGGAACTGTGACGGCGCCTCAAAAAGCCCATCGCTTCCGCCGGACAGTGTTCGTGACCACGCAGACGGATTGGTGGTGGCTGGGTCGAGCTTGTCCGCCTCAGATCGGACTCGTCCGGCATGACAGCAAGCCTCGGTTGGTCCATCGGCCGCGCCGTTCGATCACGCTAGCTGGTCCACACGATCCGGGTTTCTACACTTTCTCACGCTCCTCTCGAGCGGCGTCGGACAAGACCCGGGTGAGTTGAATGCATGGTCTGCCCTGCCTGCCAGCGCAAGACGGATGGACCGACCGGCGGAAGCGGCCCGCCCTCGTTGTCAACCCTCAATCCCCGCGCCGACTCGCGCGCACAACCCACCCTTCGCTATCGTCACATGCCTCCATCTGCGTCGACCTTTGCGATCTCTTTGATTGTCTTTCTCTTGGTACATAGCTTCCCACGCGTCGGGTGACATCCGACTCTCGGCCTGAGCTCCCTCCTTAGCGCTTTCGCATCTGCACCCTCGGGTCCCCCTTGGCCGCCCTGGCCTGCAGCTTTGCCTGACGCTTCGAGACGGGCTCTCCCGGCTGTTGCGGAGCGGCCTGATTGGCTCCCTGAGCACCGCCGCCCCGCCCGAGCAACCCCTGCAGCGAAGCGAATGGACTCTGACCGCGAAAGAGATAAGGCAGGAGGATGTTCTTGTAGATGATAAACGCTGCGTATCCAGGGATCTGTACGCCAGAAAGTACATGTCAGCGTCCCGAAGGACCAAATAGCCGGTAGACAGGGACAACAACTTACGATGAGGTAAAGATACCAGAAGTTGCCCCACACCAACGAAGCGATCTGGACGAACCAGGTGACGTAGATGATGTCGAACATGTACTGCGTCAGCCCGCTCTGCTGGAGATCGTTGCCCTGGCGAGCCATGCTCTGCAGCGTCAACCACAGCGCTACTGCGATCGCCTCCGATGCGGCATAGCCAAAGATGACGCGCTTGGTGACAGAGGACCGGAAGAGCCAGAATCGGACCAGGAGGTAGAGCGTGTTGGTGGCCAGGAAGCCATTGCGCAGAAGGGTGAGGAGGAAGGTGTTGCCCGTAGCCGTCTTTTTCGCGCTGCCTCGAGCCTGCATGAGTGCGAATGCGTGGGTTCGGGAAGTTGATAAGTGAGCGATCGGATGTGCCTTCTTAGGAGCCGCTAGGTCGAGGTGCACTTACCATCTCGACAAGTCTCTAGGGGTGATGATGGAGGAAGGGCGTCAAGCTTGAATTGGCAACGCCTGATGTTGAGAAGATCTATCGTCAACTCCGCATTTTTGGTCGCGTGGCCTCTTTTGTTTTGGCCGGTCAATTCCCGAGCTGCTTGTAGCTGTAACGGTGTGTCTGACGTGAGTTCCTACCCCCTGTTCTCGACTTGGCCTCTTTACTGTACGAGCTCTGCGCAGAGGCGACAGCCTTCGCCGTGCACACAAGCGAACCTTTGAGGCGCTTCCCACATTTCACCGTCACAGTGTCCAAGCCAGAAACGAGCTCTCAATCCGAGCCTCAGGCCGTCCAGATCGAACCTTTAAAAACCATCAAGACCGCATCACTCTGACACTCAAAAGCGAAACTGATTGTCCATTGCTGCTAGAGACACACGGAAACAGAAGTCCGGAGAGAACGATCCGACAAGAAAAGACAGCCAGGACCGTGGCGGAAGAGCTGCGACGACGCTTGCCTCAACAACAGGCTCCCGCATCGAGCAGTGCGGGCTTTGTAAAGCTACTGTCCTCAGCCGTCCTTTCCACGCACCATCGCGATCCCCGGGCAGCAAAAAATCCCCTTCCGTGCCGGTCGTCTCTTGTCGAGTCGGCCCTTTCACCTCAAAGCAGAATCCAGACACCCACGCCCGCCGCAACGATGCTCGCCGAGATAGCCGGTAGCGAAGCGCGCAGCATCGCGCCGGCGCTAACAATGTGACTGTCGTTGGGACCCAATGCGGCTGTGCCTTGAGCGCCTGAGCCGCCTCCTGGGACGGGAGCCGCTGCTGTGCCTGCCAAGTAGCCGGTGGTCGGAACGCTTGCGATGGGGAAGGTGGTCGGGGTGGTGCTGGTCGACGAGGCGCTGCTTGTGGAGCCAGCTGAGCCCGTGATGGAGGAGCCGCTGCCAGTGCTGGAGCCTGTGCCAGATGCCACGTTGGACCCTGATGCTGATGTTGCGGATGTGGCTAGCAAGGAAAGCAGGGGAAGACGTCATGCACGAGGATACGAGAAAGCGGGTTAGCATGCATACGCGGATCATTGTTTCGCTGGCAAGAAGGCGAAGCACTTACCAGTACCACTCGATGCAGGCGCATTGCTGGTAGCAGATGCTTGTGTCGACGAAGCAGTCTGAGACCCGCTCTGCTGTGCCGAGACGAGCGCGCAGAGAGCGAGCAACATGAGTGCGAGGCACTGCAGAGCAATGCTGCGTTGGGTCCTCATCGTGCCGATATTCAGTAGTTGGCGGTGTCGCTGGCTGTGTTGGAGATCGAGACCGAATGCAGCAGCTGATGTTCCTCAGCGCTTCGTATGTTGGGGCAGCGTCGATGTCGAGGATGGAAGTGGTAGGACGAGTTGATGAAGGTGACCTGATCTGCTCGCCAAGCAAAGGCAGACCGCTCAGGGTTCACCAGCAACGGAACTCCGCTGGTGCCTCGCAGTCACGAAATTTTGAGCCAGCACGCACCAACACTTGGACCCTCGCCAGCCGAAGTGAAACCAACTCAAGCAAAATTGTATGATGTTAGAAAAAGATCAACCAACACGTAGAGATTTTTTAGCTTGCAACTGCTTCGCCGCGATTGGCCGATGAAAAAAGCGGGAGCAGCTCTCTCTGTGCATAATCTTCTCACCAAAATCCCCGCTTGAAAAATGACTCGGCAGCAAAGCTCAATTGTGTGTCAATCTGGAAGAAATGGCATTTGCCAGATCATAATTCCACCTCCTCTCCTCTCTCTCATCACCCCTCGATCACCATCACAGCATCGCCCTCACTCATCATGCTGCGATCCGCTCTCCGGTCGTCTGCGGCGTCTCCGCTCCTTCGCGGCGGTCTCGCCCAGCGTCGAGCCCTCTCCACCTCCTCCTCGCTCAACGCAGAGCGAGCTCCCCCTGGCGCCCTCAACAAGTACTCGCGCATTATCACCAAGCCCAAGGACCAGGGTGCATCCCAAGCCATGCTCTACGCCACCGAAGGTATTCAGACCGACGAGGATCTCACCCGCGCCATGGTCGGCATCGGCTCCATCTGGTATGAGGGCAACCCGTGCAACGCCCATCTGCTCTCCATCTCGCAGCGCGTCAAAAAGTCGGTTCAGGAAGCTGGTCTCACTGGCTACCAGTTTGGCGCCGTCGGTGTCTCGGACGGCATCTCGATGGGTACAGATGCCATGTCGTACTCGCTGCCCTCGCGTGATCTCATCGCCGACTCGGTCGAGTCCGCTTGCGGTGGTCACTGGCTCGATGGCTGTGTGGTCATCCCTGGTTGCGACAAGAATATGCCCGGTGTGCTCATGGCGCTCGGCCGACTCAACCGCCCCGGTATCATGCTCTACGGCGGTACCATCCGACCTGGTGGATGCGCTAGCGTCGAAGGCTCGCTGGATATCGTCAGCGCCTTCCAATCGTACGGCCAGTATCTCGCCAACGGTGGCACTCCCGACGCTGAAAAGATCCGCTACGATACGGTCCGCAACGCCTGTCCCGGCCCTGGCGCCTGCGGTGGAATGTACACCGCCAACACCATGGCCTCGTGCGCCGAGGCACTTGGCATGACCCTCCCCGGCTCCTCGTCTTTCCCCGCCGAATACCCGGAGAAGATCGCCGAGGCCGAAAACATGGGCGCCGCCATGCGTCTGGTGCTCGAGCAGGACATCAAGCCAAGGGACATCATGACCAAGTCCGCCTTTGAAGATGCCATTGCGCTCACCATGGTCCTCGGCGGCAGCACCAATGCGGTTCTTCATCTGATTGCGGTCGCCCACTCGGTGGGGATCGATTTGCCCATCGACGAGTTCCAGCGCATCGCCGACGCCACACCCTTCCTCGCGGACCTCAAGCCATCGGGCAAGTACGTCATGGAGGACGTCCACTCGAAACTCGGTGGTATTCCGACCATCATCCAGTACTGCATCGAACAGGGACTCATGAAGGGTGAGCACATGACGGTGACGGGTAAGACGCTGGCCGAGAACGTGGACCGATGGACGCATCAGCGTGGCAAGCTTCCCGCTGGTCAGGATGTGCTTCGACCCGTCGACCGTCCGCTCAAGAGCACGGGTCACATCCGCATCCTCAAAGGAAACCTCGCCCCGGGTGGTGCGGTGGCCAAGATCACCGGTAAAGAGGGTCTCAGCTTCACCGGCAAGGCGAGGGTGTTCGATACCGAAGATGCCATGGTCGCCGCGGTCGAGAAGGGTGAGATCAAGAAGGGCGAGAAGACGGTTATCGTCTTGCGATACAAGGGACCAAAAGGTGGACCGGGCATGCCCGAGATGTTGAAGCCGACGAGTTTGATCATGGGTGCCGGGCTGGGGCAGGACGTGGCGTGTCTCACGGATGGAAGGTTCAGTGGAGGGAGTCACGGGTTTGTGATTGGACACGTGGTGCCCGAGGCGCAGGTGGGTGGGCCCATTGCGCTCGTCCAGGACGGGGATGTGATCAGCATCGATGCGGAGTCGAACAGTTTGGAGCTGGTCGGTGTGGATGAGAAGGAGTTGGAGAAGAGGAGGGCGGCGTGGAAGGCCTTGCCACTCAAGCCAAAGTCGGGTCATCTGCTCAAGTTCGTGCGCAACGTCGCCGACGCTTCGCACGGATGCATCACCGATATGTGATCTCGCTCTCAAAAGTATACACTCTCACTGGTAATCGATACACCTTCAGCTTGCATTGCATGTTCCCCAGTGTGCGTTCAGGGTTAGAATCGGAAGAACCCACTTCGGCGTTCGCTCGCCATCCTTCTCCTCACCATATTCGCCGCGTCACCACCCCATACCTCCACCGGGCTCCTCCCCTTCCCTAGCACCTCGCGTTCATGCACTTTCGCCTGGGCCCTCGAGAACAACGCCACATTTTGAAAGCTCAACGGCAACGTCGAATCCCACCTCTCCAACTGGGCCCCGCTCAAACTATCGAACGGCGGCACAACGCTTCGACCCCGGAAAACCTCCTCGAACAGATAGGCGATGTCGTTGACGCTAAACGGGATGTAGTGTCTCGGACCCTCTTGGGCGTCCTTCCTCGGTTGGGTGCCGGGGAGAGGATGACGCGATTCGGACACCGAGAGGTCGTGGAAGAGCTTCTCGTAGAGTTTGCGTCGACCTTTGAAGGCGAGTGGTTCCATCTTTTGTCCTCCAATTTCGCACAGGATGAAGGTGGCCACGGCAAGGCCGAACATGGCTGGAAGGGGGCCGAGGACGGGAAGGATTCGAACTCGAAAGTCTTCCAATGCGGCTAGCTCGTCCACGTTGCCCCGCGCGAACTCGGCGTCGTCCAAGGGAAGGAGTCGTGTGTCGGATTTCTCGGTAGAGTAGACGCACGGGATGAAGAACGTCGGTTCGGTCGTCTCCTCGGCGGGCGTGGTGGGGAGGGTAGGTTTGAACGAGGTGGAGCGTGAGAGGGCGGGCGAGGAGGGAGAGGGAGAGGGGGAGAGCTCTTCCATGTCCGAGACGCGGCGTCGCATCGTGTTGGTGATGGCGGTGCGTGGAGCGGTGTGCGCGGCAAGGTCGACAGCGGTAGCGTCGGACGCAGCGGCGCTGCTTTGCGATGTGCGGCGATCGAGGACGGGTGCGAGGGTGCTGGTGTCGGGTTCGGCAATGGCGCTCTCGTCCCCATCGAGCGCTTGGAAGCTGGTGTCTCCGTCCGGAAGGAGCGCAGCCATCTCGTCTGAAGGTGTGGTCATCGGTGTCGCGTACGCTCCTGAGCCAAAGGAGGACACGCTGCTCGCTCGTCGGCTGTGTCGTGGTGGCTGAGGCATTGATGAGGAAACAGCCCTGGAGCTGAGCCCGGATGCAGGTGCGTATGCGCTGTCGGTGCTGGAGGTGTTGAGCGAGGTGAGGTCGGAAGAGCTGCCGCTACGAGAAGCGAGCGGAGAGGGTGAAGACGATATCTTTGTGCGAAGGTTGCGGCTTGCACTCGTAGCGAGTGTGGGTGAGGAAGCCCCGCTGCTGTCCCCGCCCGCCGCTTTGCTCGAGAGTCCGTCGCTGGGGCTCGCCTTCATCGGTGTACGGTCGAGGTCCGCTTCAGCTGCTGGCACATCCAACTTCTGCTTGTCACCGCCCTTCTTGCCCTTGCCGAGGTTATTCGGACGCTGAGGCTTGCCCTTCGTCTGTGCCTTCTCGAGCTGTTCCGCCTCGCGCTTGGCCTTCTCCTCGACCTCCTTTGGCGGGATGGGCGGCAATCCTAGCGCCCGCAACCTTCTCCGCACGCTCCTCGCAAGCGGATCCTCCGACGTCACGCTGATGTCCGAAATCTGGATGCGACTCGGATCGCTCTTGGCTCCCGCGCCCATCGAGCTGATCACCTTGATCTTTCGCTCCGCGCAGAACCGCAGCAGATCCACCTTGGTATCGATATTGTCAATCGCATCGACGACATACGTTGGGTTACCACCCAGAAGTCTTTCCGCCTCATCGCCCTTGAACAGCTCTACCCATGCTTCGAGCTTGGCCCATGGAGCGATCTGCGCAAATTTCTCGGCGCAACACACCACTTTTGGTCGTCCAACATCCTCGAGCGTAGCACAGGCGTGGCGATTGAGCGACGAGAGCGACACCTGGTCAAAATCGATGAGGCGCAACTTGGAGATGCCGGAGCGAAGGAGCATGAGCGCTGCCCACGAGCCTACGCCTCCCGCACCGACGACGATGACGAACGAGTTGCGAATCGCCGTCATACCCTCTTCACCGAGAAAGCTGTAGTTGCGCGAGAGTTGTTCGCGGATCAAAGACTCGTCCCATTGCTCGACGGAGGGTTGACGCTTGCGGGCGAAAGGTACATTGCGGCCGGCGGTGTCGGCGCGAGATGGACCAGCGGGGGACTGTGGAAGACTGGATGAGAAGCTCGTCGCGTTGCGCAGATGCGATGTAGGCCGTAGCGAGTTGCTTTGTAGACCCGAGAGGTAGCGTGGCGTGCCTCCGTCGGTGGAGGAGGCCTCGTCGCGATCGAGATCAAAGCGCTGAAGGCGGTCCGCGCCTTGAGCGTTGGCTGACTTGGTGACAGTGTCAGAGAGGTCTTGACGCTTCTTCCGCCGTGTGATGCGTTGTGTTCCAAAGATGGCGGCAGCGGTGGCTATCGACGAGCCGACAGCGATCGAGCCCAGAAGCAGAGCATTCCTGCCATTGCTCGTCGACAGCGCAGATAGCCACGATGGAGAGGTGCTAGAGTCTGACATCTTGGCGATGTACGGACGGCTGCGGCCGTCTTTGGTGAAGCCAGTTGCGATGGAGTCGGTTGGAAAGAAGAATGTGATTTGGTTGAGGGATAGGAGCTCGCCGATGACATCTTGGTGTGATTCAAGTGGAGAAAAGCTCAATTTTCTAAAATCACATTTCTTTGGTTTTTCCGGTGCCACGCGACTCTGTTTCATACCAGAAGAAAAAAAGGCTTGTACGACGCTCACCCATCGACTCGGTGGTCTTGACAGGGTCCGTTCGACTCGAGCCTTCTTGCGCTTAGACTCATTTGCAAGCTTCAGGGCATGTATTGGCCTCAAATTTGCGGTTAAAAAAATCCATGTATTGGCCACAATCTTGCGGTAAAAATGAAAGAAACTGCCTACTACCCGGTTCGAACGAGTGATCTCGGCATGCCTGGATCAGAACACTGTTCGAGTGCCTATACAAGTGCCGCGCTGTACCACTTAGCCAAGCAGGCTGGCGTTTTTGAGCCTCACACTGTTGTGATTCATGACCTATACAAATGCCGCGCTGTACCACTTAGCCAAGCAGGCTGGCGTTTTTGAGCCTCACACTGTTGTGATTCATGTGCTCTCGAAGCAAATGCGATATTCGACCAGCAAAGTATGATGAGATGGTGTCAGTGAGACGGCATCTTCAGACCGAAAAAATCTTGGTGCAGAAAAGAACAAAAAGAAATACCGTGCGTGGCTGCCGGAATTTTTCTTTCGACTTTAACCGGACGCCGCGGGGTGTGACATGAAGGCGTAATTCAGATTCGTCACAACGCTTTGTGCGAGGACGGATAACCACCCGACTTTAACAGCATAACCCCGTGCGAGCTAGGTGTGAGCTGTCCAGCTAATCCGTTCAAATGGCAGGTGAGACTGCGCGAGGGCTGTCTATGCGTGTGGTGCTGCGAGTTGAAGTGCGGAACAAGACACTGCGCAGTGTCTGACGCTCACTCTACTGAAGCACTCGTGGCGATGCGGTCGGCCTTCTCTTGGTTCGCTGTCAGCCTTCAGACGAATCTATGACCACAAGCGTGGACTGCACGCCAGCTCAGCTGGCCGCGTCTCTGCATGGACCGGAACCGCTCACAGGACTCACAAAAGTTGCATAGCTGCGGTGTGCCAAGATTCGCATCAGCGCTGCGGACCGAGTTGGTCTCGCTCTCATCCAGATTCGTAGCAACGCTGTCTGCCTTGGGCAGGAACCCGTTCGACGCTCACTCTCGAAGATTCTTGTTTCAGTCAACGCTTTGTGACCGCGATCCGCACGATGTGGCTGTGTCGTCGTGCGCCTAGTCCCAGCCTTCGCGGGGAGTGGGCCCGCTGCGCAGGGAGCACTTTAGGTTTTGCACTTCATCTCGTTCCGTGTGTGGTGGGTCTCGTTTTTCTCCAGAACAAAGGGCTTCCGCAAGAGTGTCGGCTCCACCAAATCGCGTCTCTGTACGCAGTCACAGGCTCGCGGAGAAAGGGTGGATCAGCGCTGTGACACTCGCACTCAGAGCCTGACCCGCGTCTGTTCGAGACTGAGTCTGTCAATTCCGAGCTTGTCGGCCCTGCTTGCCAACGTCTCTATACATGTACTCATATCTCTCCTCCCGAGAGATACACACACCCTCCTCGCCATGCCGTCCTCCCTGCCACCCTTGATTGAGGCCTTGAGCATTGGCGCCACCTTTGGTGACTCTCCCGAGTCCTTGCAGCCTATGCTCGAGGTATTGAACCTTGGGCACCCTTTCGGCGCTTCGGCAGGAGCTGGCGTCGGTCTCGAGCAAGTTGTTGGCCAGCCGGACTCTCAGAGCCTCGGCAATCACACAGCCAGCGCTGCGTCAGCGACTCCCACCACCGCTACTCACATCAAGGCAGAGAAGGCAACCGAAGCTTCGGACATCGCTGGCGCTTCCATGCAAGCTATCGGATCAGACTCTCCTGCAAGCAGCCCCAGTATTGGCGCTTTTCTCGAACATCTCCACAGGCTTCTCGAGCGAACATCGTCCGTCTCGCCAGAAGACTTCTTTCGGGAACTCCAGCCGGCGTACGCCCGGCTCATTTCCAACGTTTTGAGCCGTTGCCAGATTCGCGAAGGCTTAATGTCCGACACAATTGGCGCTTCCGGTGAAAAGTTGCAGCTTGTTGCTCCTCCAGCAGATGTGCTGCCGAGCTACAAGACTTTTCTGTCGGATCTAATCGATGATTTGGAGGACGCGAAAAAGCTGTCAGAAGCCGAAGTCGAGCTTGCCAAGCTCCGTATCAGTATTCGGTATCTGGAGAGCTATCATGATCTCTTCGCTCCCGCTGATTACTCTCGCAGACGGTTGAATATCTCTGCGGAGCCTTGAGCCAAGGGGCTACCTCTCTTTTCTCCATTGTCGCACGTCATCCTTCGCATCATTCCTCAACGTACTCCCAGAATAATTCAATCAAAAGTTCACGTTCCGAGTAAGCTTTCGTGTACGAGCTGTCTCGGTTGTCTCAAGAACGCAGAGCGCAAGTGCAACGTCGAAGCAACAGAGCATGGTGAGCGAAACAATGGCGAAGGTTGACAGGACCCTTGATTGACACGAAGCGGAGGCGTACGCGATCTAGCTCTTCCACGCAATCTTGCTGGCCGAGCGTGCTTGAGGTATTACGCTGAGCCAGCTAACGCCGCGCTAGAGCGTGTGACTGAATCAGCGCTGAACCATTCAAGCTGAGCGCAACGGACGCTTGGAAGAGATGCCCATGCGGTCAAGTGGCCGGTCAGATGACCGCGAGCGCTTAATTTCGAAGCCGAGTAAGTCCGTCTTTTTGGCCGGCTGGTCCGGTCAACGGAAAGCTCGGCTCGGCTGTCACCGACTTTTTGCGGGGAATCGAACAAGGACACGCGACATCCCTGAGCACGGCCTGCCTTGATCCAGGTCCGTGCTCACTCAGACCTTCTCTCGCCACCACCACCGTCATCGCATCTTCGCTCGGCCCCTTTCCAGTAGCAGCGAACCGGATCTATCCACCATGTCCGCACCCACCACCATGAAGGCCGTTGTCATTCAGGGTCCCGAGCAGGTCGCCGTCCTCGAGCGACCCATCCCCAAAGCCGGCAAAGGCGAGGTCGTTGTCAAAGTCAGCCTCGCCGCTCTGTGCGGTTCCGATCTCCACATCTACCGTGGTCACCAGCCCGTGCCCAAATACGACTTTGTTCTCGGCCACGAATTTGTCGGCGAAGTCTACGAGATCGGCGAGGGCATCTCCAAATGGAAGAAAGGCGACAAGGTCGTTTCGCCCTTCACCATCTCCTGTGGCGACTGCTTCTTCTGCAACCGAAACCAGACGGGTCGTTGCACTCAATCCCGCGTTTTCGGCTCCGTTCCTCTCGACGGTGCTCAGGCCGAATACGTTCTTGTGCCGCTGGCGGACACGACGCTGTATCCGATCCCCGCCGAGGTGCCCGACGAGATCATGCTGCTCACCGCCGACATCTTCCCTACGGGCTACTTTGTTGCCAACAACGCGTACACGATGCTCAACGAGGCGGAGCGCAAGGACACGGTTGCTGTCGTGATCGGTTGTGGTCCTGTCGGCCTCTGTGCGGTCACTGCGGCATGTTCGTTCTTCAAGACGGTCTACGCTGTCGATTCTGTCCCCGAACGTCTCGCCGAAGCCAACAAGCACGGTGCAATCCCTCTCCACCTCACCGACGATGACCCGGTTCAAACCCTCAAAGACGCCACCGGCGGTCGCGGTGCCGATGTCGCCCTCGAAGTCGTCGGTGCCGGCCCGGCGTTGGATCTTGCCGTTAAGATCGTTCGCAACTTCGGCGTCATCTCCTCGTGCGGCATTCACACCCACACCGTCACCCTCCAAGGTCCCGATCTGTACAACAAGAATTTGCGCTTTCAGTTCGGCCGCTGCCCGGTTCGCGCCGTGTTCGATCCCGCCGTCAAACTGCTCAGTAAGCATCATGATTTGTTCGGGAGCTTTATTCAGCATACCAGACCGATTGAGGATGCTCCGGAGTATTATCGGTTGTTCAACGATAGGAAGGTGCTTAAGACTGTATTTAAGATGGAGCACAAGTGAGGTGACGGCATTGCAATGCGAATTGTTTTTAGCGTGTTGGGGTGAGGCGTGAATGACGACTGCGTGCTTTGGTGAGCGATCAACAGTCAGACACCTGTCCGCGCAGCCATCTCGACTCGATTGGGGCGTCGTAGATTCGGGATGCTTAGGAGAAGGTTCATGTTGCACTCGTGATCGACACAACAGCTACGTCGGGTCCACACACATCTGAGTTCAGAAATTGTCTTTGTAAGGCTTTGGTTTCAGGAACGTTTGATAGATCAGAGAGGTTATGGATGACGAGCGAGTCGAGGGGGTGACATCTGTCTTGCTTGTGGCCTCGGAGCGCACGTCTAGGCCAAATCAAGTCGGGCTGGCCTAAAGAGGGGCAAGAGTTGGAGAAACACTCGATCGAACTTCTGCAAGAGCCAAAAAGAGTCGGCTGCAAGCGCGATCCCGCTCTTGTCCTCGAGGAATTGGGAACGGGGAGTCGTAATGTTGTCAATGAGCTCCATCATTTCTACCACAGGCACGCACAGCTCTGTCCCCTCGATGATCCGACGTACGCGTTCGTCAGAATACCGTGGAGCGTGTGGAGATGCAAGGTGAGGGAAGCGATCGTAGAGCGTGTTTTGTGCAATGATGTATTCGATCACTGCTTCTTTGCAAGCCAGAACGATTTCTTCGGGATGGACGGCCAGCATCAAAGCTCGGCCAAAGTTGTGCGCAACCGAAGCGTAAAGCTGTAAATGCAACGCTACAGGGCCAACCCCGGCGGAGGTGGCGGAAGGAGAGTTCTCGTTGCTGGTAGCTTGGCCGGCGGCGATCGAGGAGGTCGTCAGACCAGACGCAGGCTCAGAAGGCGTTTGAGGCTCTGCAGAAGCTTCAGACGGGCTTCCAAGGCTGGAAACCTCCGTCTCCGGCCGCGATGAGGGCGTCATGATGAATTTGGCGGGTACACTGCTTGGAAGAAAAGAGATAGGCTTGGGACATTGAAGGTTTTGAAGGAGGTCGAGCAGGTGCGGGAACAGCCTTTACTGTATGTATCGCGGACAAACACACACACACAGGCAGCCGCAGATCACAACCCTGATTCGCTGTGCTTGAGCCAGACTGTGACTGCGCAAAAGACATCAGCTCTGGCGCGAACTTCTTCCCTTTGTTCTGACGGTCACATGAAGTGAGAGACCCACCACACGCGGAACGAGATGAAGTGCAAACCTTAACTCGCGCTGGCTGTGCGCTTGGCGCCAGGCGAACACAGTTTACCGTCGCGCGGCTCACAAAGTCGCCGAAATGAAATGACACCATGCGTCTCAAAGCACAACGCAGCGATCTTCTCATACAGTACTGACTCTCACAAACCAAGTTTGAAGCGATGATGTTTACGCAGAGAGGTGCTAGTGTACAGAGGCATCGTGGTGTAGTCGTCAGACCAGGTCCCAGCCTTCTTCGGCCGACTGCTTGGGAGGTCTTTTGGTAGGTCCACGTGCAGCATCGCTCGAGCTGACATTACCCACGCCCACCTCGACGCCATTAAAGATGACAGCACCGGGACCGACTTTGGCCGGAGAAGCCTTCGATATCGTCGCCGAAGCCAAAGATTCCGTCTTGGACGTACTGGACTTTGCTTTGGTAGCGTCGCGCCCGCGTTGACGTAGAAAGTCAAGCGATGGAGGTGGTTGATTGGCCGCCGCACCTCGGGTGTCTACGGCGACGCGCTGCTTCTGCACGCTACTGACGGCCTCGGAGCGCGAGCTTAGCTTACTCGTAGTCGTCCCGGCGTCCTTTGCGGTCGTTCGCAAGGCTTTCTGAGCGGAAGAAGGCTGCGACGACGGCTTGCGAATCAGCGAAGACGGATCCTTGATGTCGAGTACCGAGGCTGCTGCCTCGCCAGCATCGATGTAGCTTTGCTCGAGGATCGCGGGCTGCTTGCTCGATCTCGCTGTAATCTGACGGGCCGCATCCTTCTTTTCCGAGTCGTTCTTACTGAGCTTGGAGGTGCCACGCTTGTAGCTGTCGGCTGCTGCATTGTTGGGCTCCAAGATCTGGGCAAGCTGCTCGTAGTCTAAAGAGGGTAAGCTGAGATCTTGAATGCTCGACGGACGAATGTGATTTGCATGCGCGAGACGTCCTAGCTCGGATTGGCGCAATGTTCTGCTCAAGAGGTCGAGTGGGTTGGCTGCGGCTGCCACGAGGTCAAGCTTGACACCTTGCTTCGCGGCAAGGTAGGCAACGTTGTAGGAAAACATGACGAGAGCCGAGACAAAAGACTTGGCAGCTTGCTCCGACTTGGACTTCGAAGGCGTCCGCGCTTCTGATTCTGAACGACGGCTATGCTCAGCATCGGCGTCTGTGTCAGGTGAATCGGATCCCACTTTAGTGGGAGGAGCTGTCGTCGATGACAAGCCCCACGGCAGGTTGGCTCCGGCAGGCAAATGGATATACGACTCGATGGTGGACAATGTCGACGCTCCAAGGCCGTAGGTAGACTCTGCGAGATTGTTGAGCTTCGACTGCCTGTTTGCTGCTGCGGTGTGAGATGCGGTGAGGTGGGTATAGGCACTCGTCCCGATGTAGAGAGTCTTGGCGCTGGAGCCTCCGCCGCCGTCCCAGAGCGGATCGGGTCGGATAGCGAACCGACCCTTATGCTGCTCTAGGGAGAAGGGCAAAGCAACGCCGAGGTATCCGGCCACGAGTTGGAGTAGGTTGGCAGCACACGTGACCGCACCATTGACTGTTTCGCGCGGGTATCGTCGTGCCTCGCTAGGCAGAGGTAGTGGAAGAGACGCGACCGACCAATCGCTGGACGACGAAGGCGTTGCTGAGGAAGTGCCTTTGGACATGGTTTGTCGGACCGGAGGGCCCTTGTCTTGGATCGAGCCCCGAGCGCTGGGCGGTGAGGAGAGCAGATTGCTTTGACCTAGCCCAAACGCACCTGGGATATACCTTTCGGAGAGTCGGCTGATGCGCTGCACGACCGAGCTGCTGGCAGAGAGGTCCACCGGTGGACTTCGGTTCATCGCCGTCGCCGATCTGTTCGTAGTCGCGTCGGGAGATGACACGGAAAAGAGCTTGAAGGCTTGACGTGCAAGGGCGGCTCGGGCCGCAGCTAGCTCGGCAGAGACAGTCAGAGCCTCGTCCTGAAGAGCGCTGAGATGAAGTCGAGCGCGAGTGAGGCTTGCGCCCAGCTGATGATCATCCGGTTCGATTGAGACGATGGCGGCGCTGCCAAGATGATCCGGCTGGCGCTCGTAATGGGTGTAGACGTCCGTCTGAGTGGATGGAACGTCGTTGTGATCAGCTGTCGGACGAGCGAGCCAATGCGACTTTGCTGCGAGTCGAGAGCGTTGTGATGCGGAGCTGGACGCGGCTGCCGACGACCCCTCGAGACCGGACCAAGCTTTTGCAAGGTTCTGTTTGCGCAGAGCGAGTTGAGCTCTCTTCTCTTTGAGAGCCTGTTTGCCTTGGAGATGGGCATGCTGTGACTCGGATATGCATTGATGAATGGTCTGAACACGTGAGATGATGTCCGCTCGTTTGGCGCGCAGCTGTATCAAGGAATACACAAGCAGCCGGTCGTGTGATGCCTCGGAAGACGTCGATGGCTCGGCAGCGTGTGTGTCAAATGGATCCGGGAGCTCGTCTTCGTTGATGGTGTGTATTGGCAGAGACTGCGGGACGGACAAGGGTGCTGCGAAATCGTCGTTGCGATCAAAGAGAAGAGCGCTGGTAGAGGCTTTCGCTTTGTCCCGGGCGAGGGAGAGCCTTCGCATCTCAGTGTGGTGCGCTTCGATCCTGGAAGCGAGGCACGGATCGCAGTAGAAACGCGTATCGAGAAGATGGCAGTGGTGGCAGGCGTGCGCCTCATTTGTTGACGAGTCAGTTCGCGCGGCTGCCGCTGATGTTGATGGAGTGGTGGCGGCATGCTTGAGCTTCGCACGACTGGGAGTGGCCAGATGAGGTCCAAGAGTGGGGTCCGCACTGCTCCTGAGTCGAGATGAAGATGGAGCGCCGAGTGAGTGGCGCGAAGGAGGCTCGCTGGGCCGCAAAGGCTTGTATGAGGAAGTCGTTGTCATGATCTTGTGCTCAAGCCTCGATGGCGAAGGGACGAGTGGACGTTGACGATGAGGAAGAGCCTAGAGCAAGGCGCTGAAGATTGGAGTGTCGTTACATGATCTTGATAGCTGTATGGACAGCGCGTGGCTCGGTGCGGCTTGGTGATCAGACCAATGTTGATGCGACCTTGAAGTTCTCAGCTCATCGTGGCTGAGCAAGAAGAGGCGCGGTTGATGTGACAAGATGAGAGTGATCACGGTGGATGAGCCTGATGGCGGTATCACATCTTTCAAAGTGCTGAGTCGCAAGACGTGCAGGTTGGACCCTGAATCTCGGATTGGCCCACCACAAGGCTCAGACGCTTGTGTGATTTCAGAGAGGGCGCTATCGGGGTTCCAGCCGATGCGCGCGTTTCCTCCACAACCCAGCGTGGGCACTGAGCGTAGTCAGGAAGGTCAGCTCGTCCTGTCTGTGCACAATCACATACCGCAAAAACCGACAAGGTTCTCTCCTCTACTCCCACCACCGCCATTCTCGCATACCTCGTCTCTTCGCCAGAAGGACGACCACATACGACACAAGATGGCTGAGAACGCACCGATGGAGGTGGACACACCAAACACAAAGCAGCCTCGCTTCCAGGTCAAAAAGTGGAACGCCGTCTGTCTCTGGTCCTGGGACATTGTCGTCGACAACGTAAGTATTCTGCAGTTGCCTTCGAGCCATCTCACGCACAGACGATGCTCCATGTCATCTGAAGCGCCTTGCGTGACAGCACTGACCAAGGTCGTAACGATTGTGTACTGACTTCGAATCTCGTTTCCCTTGCCCTGTCTCGAATCGCCTTCATGACACAGTGCGCCATTTGCCGAAACCACATCATGGACCTCTGCATCGAGTGCCAGGCCAACCAGGGATCTGCCACCACAGAAGAATGCACCGTCGCATGGGGCCAATGCAATCACGCCTTCCACTTCCACTGCATCTCGCGATGGCTCAAGACCCGTCAAGTCTGCCCTCTCGATAACAGGGAATGGGAGCTCCAAAAGTATGTCCGCTCGCTGCTGTTGCGACGCTTCGTGCTTCTCAGCTTCTCAGCGACGAGTGTACTCATCGCTGACTCTTTTCCTTGTCTCTCTTGCCCCCTCTCATTGCTGCAACAGGTACGGTCGTTGAAGTGACCTCAATTGTTTGTCAAACCGCGGCCATCTCTGTACACTAGCATCTCGTTTCTCTTCAGCAACCCAGTCGTCCTTCTCAAAGTCCCAAATCATCCTCAGTGTCTCCGTTGTGGCCATCTTCTCTTCAGTCGGACCGCGATCTCATGCCCTAAACATCGTACCGAATGCACATAAGGGACAAACGAAATGGACCGCAGTCTAGGCCAAAAGTATCTTGCGTTCTACGTGCGTGGGCGTGTCACGTCGTCAAAGCCCAGTGATTCTCGTCAGACGAACAGCACCATCCTCTGAAGCAGAAGCCAGTATGGCATCATCCCCATCTTCCAGCACGGGCGGACGCCACGCGAGCTGGTTGATCTGCTCCTCTGCCAAATTGGGCACCTTGAGCGTCGTCGACCATTCTTCTCCCTCGCCTGCTTTGCGCTGAAGAATTTCCACCTCACCATCCTCCTTACCCACCGCAAGCACCGCATCCACCCCAAAAGCGATCGCCGTCACGGCCTCGTTAAACTTGATGGTCTGTAGCAGTGCAAACGGTCTCTCTCCCTCCTGACCTTTGGGCCAAAGTTCAAAGATCTTAACCGTCTTGTCTCTCGACGCTGTGGCGAATACGTACGGACGAGCGGGGTCGGTGGACCAAGCGCAGTCCCAGATGATTCGTGCGTGTGAACGCTCGCCCGTGAACGGCACGAAGCGCTCCCCTGCCACCTGCTCGTACATCCTCCAACTTCGATCTCGGGAGCAGGTGAGGAGGTAGCGCGAGTCGAGACTCCATTGAATCCGCGTGATGCTGAGGGAGTGACCTTCGAGCACGGCGCATTCTCGCCAGTTTTGAGCTCGATCGTGGATGCGCACGACGGCGTGGTCTTCGCTCGTCGCCTTGCAGCACGAGGCGACGAATCGGCCACCGGTGGTGGTTCGTCCTCCGTCGACAGGGTTGGGTGGATTGGCGCTCACCCAGAGAAGTTCGTAGCCGTGGCCGTAGAGCTTTTCGAGCTCAGGCCAGAGCGTCTCTACCGAGAGCTGCTCTTCCGAGGGTGGCTGGCGCAGGACCGCGGAGAGAGATTCTTTGGCCGAGCCGATAGGCTGTCCACTCGCAGAGGGCGCTTCCTGGATCGACGAGCCTTCGAACACGGCACGGTTCGACAGGCCGAGAGGCGGAACGCTAGCACCTACTGGACGCGAGGAGACGTTGCTCTCTTCTGCCTCAGCTTCTTGGTCGCTGGTTGTCAGACGGAGCTGATGAGAGACGCGATGCCTCTTTGCCGTCTCGAGTGCCTGGACGCGACGTGGACCTTGCTGGACCAGCCACTTGCGGATGGCGGTGCTACCCACCTTGCTCTCCGCCAACGCCTTGGCATCGCCCTTCAGATCGGTCTGACCTTCGCTACCAACCACGCCGATGACCCAGTCCTCCAGCGACGACAGCCCGTTCTCCTTTCTCTTGTTGTCGATGAACTCGGCGCCAGAGAGCGTCTCGTCCGTGACGACGAGAGCTTGCAGATCGGCTTCCGTGGCAGCCGGGCCAGCCACATCTTCCAGCTTGACCACCTGTTGGTCGATCGGGGTGAAGGGTAGGCGGATGAAGCTAATAAAAGCGTTCACGCAGGCGATGCGTTCGTCGATGGGCTCGAGCAGGTGCGCGTTCGACTTCTTGGTGAGCATCGCATCGTCCGTTACGCCGACAATGATTCGAGTGTCGGCGATGATGGATGCCATGGTGAGCAGGATCTTGTGTCCCACGTGCAGATGGTCGAAGGTGCCACCCAGCGCTACGACGGGATAGCACTTCAAGCCTTTGCCATCGTCTTGACCAACAGCTCCAGCGGCGTCTGACTGCTGGTGGCCCGAATCGATCTTGCGCACTGTGACGCCTAGCTCTTGCCATATCGATGTTGACTTCTGATCGATGCTGGCGTCTACCAGCACGTCGGCTTCCGGAGCGTGTAGTCGAAGGGCGACTTTCTCGAGCGACGTATCCGGGACGAGCAGGACGTTGATATCGGCGAGCATCAGACCGCGTTGCACAGCGACACTCCAGGCCTGCGCATAGAGCCACTTGAGGTAAAGCTCGATCTGCTTGAAGCTGAGTCCATCAAAGGGTCGCTGGAAGAGTGGTGACGACACGATGGCAGTGACAGAGTCGCTCTGCTCTTTGCAGCATTGCTCGACGGTCTGCTTGAACAGGTAGCCGTGCTTCTCAGCCGACTTGAGGAGACCGGAGTGAGGCTCCACCGAAAGATGGAGCAAGCTTTTGTTCCCAGCGGCAGGACGCGATGCTGCTCGCGATTCGCTTTCGGAGCCGAGCGTCGCGCAATGGAGACCATTCTTGCCCGCGGTGCCAACGAATCCACGAGGAGCAGCAAAGACGCGCAGGACCTTCTCGTCGGCGGCTGAAACAAAGTTGAGTCGATCGAGCCACGAGACGGAATGCAGATCGTAGCCATGTGATTGAGGACGGGCCACCTCGTGCCAGGTGGCTCTGCTTGCATCGAGTTGCTGTCCATTTCTCGAGAAAGGCTTGGCGTGAAGGCGAGTGGTTTGGTCGTCGGAACAGCTGAGAAGGTACTCTCCGCAAGGTTCCCATGCAACGGATTTGGCGGCAGCAAAGTGACCGGTGACAGGATCTGTGACTTGCCACTGAGGATTGGATGAGTTTGCTGCTTGCTGAGACAGCGTCCAAATGTGGGCTGAGCCTCCCCAGCCGTGCGCGACGACAGCAGAGACGGGAGCTTCCGCATCTATCGGGGCCTCTGGAGATCGAGAAGGTAGCCAGAGAGCGCCAAAGAAGCCAAGATTGCTCGCGCCTCCTACCTCACCGAAGCGCTGCGAAGGCATCCAGATGGACGAAGCAAGATGGTGCAATGTAGGACCTTTGGCGCGCCGCGCGCCTCCTGTAGAGAGAAGGGCGGCGTCAAAAGCAGGGAAGGGAGAATGCGAGGCTGCTTCCGACAGCTGTCCAGAAGGTGTCCACAAGATGAGACTGTTGTCGGCGGAGGACGAGAGAAGTGCAGCCGGCTGTTCGAGGTTTTCACCTCCAGCGGAAACAGCGGGATGCCATCGCACGCCGGTGACCCAATTGTCGTGCCCGACAAGCATTGCGTCAAAGGTGATGGACCAGGATTGCTGGGAGCCATCCGCTCGTTCGACACAGAACGGATGTGCGCGAGTCGAAATCTCGCCTGCTTTGGAGCTGCGATCCGACTCGATCTTGGAGACCATCTGCTCGAAGTCGTCGTCGGTTTTGGAAGAGGATGGGGATTGCTGAGATGAAGGGCTTGCATCTTTATCGGCGGGAGAGATCTTCCATAGCCTGACACTCGCGTCTTGAGATCCACTAGCAAGTAGGATACTTTGGTTGCGATGAACGTCGTCGGTCTCAACGAAGGTATTGCAGAGGTCGAGCGATTTGACCCAGTCCTCGTGTCCTTCTAGAGAGAGCTTGTGCTGGAACTTGAGCCTGTGTGCACCAGCCTGCGCTGCTGATGATGGACTGGAAGCGAAGATGTCGATCTTGTTTGTGGTGGTCGCGAGTGCCATAAGCAGCTGGGTCGAAGTGGTGTTGGGCAGCGGCAAGAGAGAAAGGTCGAGTGGGAATCGACCTTTGAGATCGATCGACTGCGCCAATGTCGGTGGTTGCGAAAGGTCATTTGACAGCGTCCATACTTTGAGTACGCCATCGGAAGCACCCGAGACGATGATTGAGGGTAGCTCGGATGCTGACTGCGCAGATCGAATGACGCCGAGAGCAGATACGGAGCCGTTGTGCGCTGCTTTGATGCATTGCACCTGTGTCCATTGCGTGTTCTCTTGCAAAGCCCACACGCCTATCGATCCGTCGGCTGATCCAGCGACGATGCATGGCTTGTCGGATACGACAGTCAGATTTGCGAGCTTGAGTGAGGTGATCGCTTTGGAGAAGCCGGTGGCTAGCAGCTGAGTCACTCCAGCCGAAGAAGCGTGACCAGGTTGATCCCAGATGGCGATCGACTTGTTGGCAGCATAGGCGATGATGCTGTGCGGCGCGTTGGCCCAGTCGGCAATGTGATTGCAGCGGTTGAACGCCGCGGAGATGTACGAGCTCGATGCCTGCGGTGCCATCCTGTAAGACTTTGGTTGGGTTGCCGTCGATGTAATGGGGTCAGGTCGCGAGGATGAGCAAAAGATGGCTTGAGCGACCAACCAAAAATTCGGCGAAAGGCAGACAGGGTCCAAGCTGAACAAGCGTCCAACCTCCACTCAAGGCCCAGCTGTCAACGACCACATCAAGACACCATGTCACAGCATCCCCGTCCATGACCATGGCGAGCAAGCGCACAAAGACGCAACTATCTATCATATCACCTACTGGCTACTCGACCTCGACCTGCGGCTACTGCACCACGCCTGGCTCCGGAGAACGAAGCGCTACCAAGTCCAGCAAGTCGTACGGCATCTGGGCTCATCGTCTTTCGCCCTATCACTACCAGAACCTCATCGACCAGGGATGGAGACGATCAGGCGACTACCTCTACAAGCCGGATCTCTTGAGGACTTGCTGCGCACAGATCCCGATACGTCTCGATGCTGCTGACTTCAAGCCCAAGAAAGCGCACAAACGTGCATTGACCAACCTGCTCTTCCGCGTCCGTCAGACCAAGCCCAAGCCGGCAAAGTGGAAAGGGAGATGGAGCAAAGGGAGAGACTGGGACGTAGAAGGTCGTTGGAACGAGATTGTGCCATCGTCTGCGGCTCAGAGCACGTCCTCGAGCTCCTCGCCGACGTGGGCAGAAAGCGTGGCAGGACCCATCACTCGCCAGCTCCAGGTGCGCCTTGCTCTGGCGATCTCTTCCGACGAAAAGTATCAGCTCTTTCGCAAATACCAGGGCAAGGTTCACGGCGAAGCTGAAGAAAAGATCAGCAGCGAGCAAGGTTTCCTTCGCTTCCTGGTTGACACGAGCCTCGCATTAACCTGGCCGTCAACCGGTCTGCCGCTGACACCCTCGCAAGAGACGCATTGGCGAGCCAGGAGCCTGGATCCGGCGGATTTGCCAGAGGAGCTGCCCTACGGCTGTTACCATCAAGAGTACCGCTTGGATGACAAGCTCATTGCTGTCGGCGTGCTCGATGTTTTGCCCAACTGCGTCAGCAGTGTCTACGTCTTCTACGATCCCGAATACAACGACTGGCAGCTGGGCAAGGTTTCGGCGCTGCAAGAGATTGCACTCACCAAGCGCCTAGGTCGGCTCAAAGCCATGCACGAGATCACTCGATATTACATGGGCTTCTACATCCACACGTGCCAAAAGATGAAGTACAAGGCAGAGTACCGCCCAAGTCAGCTGCTCGACTGTAGCGACAATACCTGGCACGATCTGGCCGACGTAGCTTCGGATCTCGATACAAGACGCTACTTTGCTTGGTCGCAAGATGGTCAGCAGCAGTCGAAGGACAAGACAGAGGGCGATAGTCAAGAGCTTGCGCAGAGCGATGAGGAGGATGAAAAGGGGATTCGGGTGCCAACGCAGCCGAAGCCTCCACCAGGGATGCTCAGTGCCACTGCGATTCTGGATGCTCTCCAAACGACACTGCGAGGAGCAGATCCGCGCGAGTTGCAAGCCGAATTAGACTTGTTGCAGCACGCCATGGTGCTCGAAGCGCAGAAGCAGTCCGAAGGCATCAAGCCACTTCTGGTAAGTCCTCGCGTTTAGGTTCTCCAAGCGCAGAGTCAGACGAAGCTGACAGCAACGTTAGTGCTTGCATTGGCGCTTTACAGATGTCCGATCTCTTTCGCAACTATATGCAAGGCGAAGGTCAAGGGGTCGGTCATGACGATCCCGAGTTCGTGCAGGTGGTCGAGTGTATCGCCGCCCTCGCGAGCCCCGAGCTGGTGGCCGAGATGGTCCTTTTCATGTAAGAGTGTCGATGAGATTAAAAGAGCCCATCGGGGGGCGGTTGGCGCGAATCTGCTTGGAACACGTCAATGATTGTACGATGGCTGTGGTTTGATTGAGGGCAAGGATGAGAAGTTAGGTGGACATGGCTTGTGGTGCATTGCTCTGCTTGTCCAGCTCGGCTCTGAAGCGTGTCGGAGAGAGAACGGAATGTCAAAGGTCGGTGAAGGGTCAGCGTCAACTGAGACTCTCTGACGAGAGAGAGAGGATGGCTGCAACTCACCTCAATGCCTTGCTAAAGTCGTCCTCGACCGTGTCGTCATCCCATGAATCTTGCCACAGGTGGTCGCCAGTGCTGGCGGACGAAGCGCCCATGGTGAGACCGACGCCAGCTCCAGGTGCATTCGAAGTGCCTGCGGTCAAGTGCGAGAGATCGGTCTCTGCGTCGTTCCAGTCTGAGGCAGCGAGAAAGGAAAGAAAAGTAGGCAAGAGTCAGTGTTGGTATGCTGCGGCAAAGCGGTCGACCGGGAAGAAAGACGTACCCTGCTCGTCGAACTCTTCAAACTCATCATCCTCGTCGAGAGCACCGAGCGAAGGAAGCGTCGACTTGTTGTCCTCGGTGGGATTTGTCGACTGCGCCTCTGGCTTGGTGGTCTGTGAGTTGGAGCTAGTAGCCGACATTTCGTGTGGAGATGTCGAGGTGGGAGGGGAGGCAGGACAAAGCGGTGGATCTGAACGAGCTACGCAGCATATGCTATCCTAGAATGTGGTCGTGCGGTACGAGATTGTGGCAGCTGGGTGCTGTGCGTGGAGCTGAGGATGGTTGCGAGGCTGGGTGGTTCAGATGGAAGGAAGAGTGCAAAGAGTCGACAAGGTGTTGCTTCGACACGCAAAGTGGAGTCGATGCGGCGACATCGTGCACGCGCGTCCCGATCACATTTTCCCAAAATGTTAGAGCAAAAAAGAAGTCACCGTGCAAAAATAGCTCAAGCGTCGAGATGGTCCGTGAACGCGAAGAAAGCAGACTCACACGCGAGACACACTCTGCCTCGTCTTTGCAGAGACATCCCCATGGTCCGCAATTGACTTTGCCTCTACGTAAAATGATCAGTCGTCTGAATCGTCCTGACACGAGCTTGATCAGACGACGACGAGTGATGGCTGCTTCGAGGGTGGTAGACAACCGGCTTGCAATGCCGAGCAGTCAGTCAGGCTCTGTTGCTTCCACGTCGCTGTCACTGTCAGAAGAGACGCGTTGCGGTGCCAATTTGTATTCTCTCGTTCAAAATCACAGGCTGGACGGCTGTCGAAATTGTATTTTGTTTTTCGAATCCGAAATGAGAGAGAGAGCGCTCCAGCCTGTGGCCCATTGGATGAGAAGGCTGTCTGCCTGGCTGGCTGGCTGGCTGGCACACAGACCGACGCTTCCAACGCATCAGCCTGGCATGGCTGGGCCTTGACGTGCCTGTCTGTGTGCTTCGAGTCGAGCGAGCAACGACGCACGCCCCAGCCACGCCAACTCCAGCTTCTTAGTCCTTCGTGTCCTGTCATCATCACATTCGCATCTCTTCCTTTCGTTTCGTCTCTCTCAGCTGCCTTGTTCACCTCACACACACACACGGCACTTCATCGGCTGACTTGGCGTTGCGCTCGGAGCTTGACTTCGTTTCGACGATCGACATCACCCTCGCCAGCTGGATCATCTCTCACTCTTGTTTGCGATTCGGCTTCGTCGTCATCCTTCTCGCGCTGGGCCGCATCCCGTCCATCAAGCACCCCCGCTCTAGCCCTCGAGCAGGTTTGTGCTTCTCACCAGCGTCCCATCATGAAGGCGTCTATCAACCGCACAGCCACCTTTGCGTGGTCTCCCGCTACCTACGAGTCCGAGTCGCCCCTCATTGCAACAGGTACCGTCGCCGGTGCTCTGGACGAGTCCTTCAGCAATGAGAGCGTTCTCGAGCTATGGCAGCCCTCTTACACCGCCTCCGCCTCCGTCTCAGCAGATGCAAAGCCGCTAGGCAGCATCTCGACCAGCGCACGGTTCAACCGCCTCGCTTGGGGCTATGCCAACCCTACGCGTCCAAAAGGTCTCCTCGCAGCCGGTCTCGAGAATGGTGAGCTCGGCATCTGGGACGCTGAAAAGATCCTTGCCGATTCGTCCGAGTCCGATGCCCAGGTCATCAAGAACACCACACATACCGGACCCGTCCGTGGTCTCGACTTCAACCCACTCCAGCCCAACCTCCTCTCCAGTGGTGCTGTCGCGGGCGAGATCTTCATTTGGGATCTCAACGCCCCTGCTAAGCCCTACTCTCCCGGTGCACGCTCTCAAAAGCTCGACGAGATCACCTCATTGGCCTGGAATTGCCAGGTGCCTCACGTCCTCGCCACCTCTTCCAGCAGCGGATACACGGTCGTTTGGGATCTCAGAGGAAAGCGCGAAGTCGTCGCGCTTCAGTATGGTGGTGGTGCTGGCACGGCGGGTGGCTCGGTGGGTTTCAATGCCGGTGGCGCCCTCGCTGCCGGTGGTCGTCGCGGTATGAGCGCTGTGGCTTGGCATCCCGATCACCCAACTCGACTCGTCACCGCCAGCGAAGACGACTCGAGCCCCGTCATCATGCTGTGGGACCTCAAGAACTCTCGCGCACCTGAAAAAATCATGACCGGCCATGACAAGGGTGTTCTCTCGCTCTCTTGGTGCAAGCAGGATGCAGACCTCCTTCTTTCGTGTGGCAAGGACAACCGTTCCATCCTCTGGAACCCGCAGTCGTGCGAGATTGTCGGCGAGCTCCCTTCCAGCTCCAACTGGTCCTTCGAGGTGCAATGGTCTCCACGCAATCCCGCCATGCTCGCCACCGCCAGCTTCGACGGCAAGATCGGCGTCCACTCGCTTCAGAGCACCAACGCTCCCGAAACCGAGGTCGCGGCTACACAACAAGCTGCCGACGGTTCCGACTTCTTCAACCAGACCGTTACGGGCGACGCCACCTCCAAAGGCTTGTCCCTCAAACAACCTCCAAAGTGGCTGCGCCGACCCGTGTCGGCTGTCTTTGGTTTTGGTGGTCAGCTCGTCTCGAGCGGCGGCCCTTCTTCGAAGCCCTTCACTCCGACTGTCCACCTTCGCAACCTCGTCTCCGAACCTTCCATTGTCGATAGGGCCACCAAATTGCAACAGGCGCTCGATGGTCAGAGCCTCGCCGAGTTCTGCGCCGAGCGCAGCCAGGACTCCTCCACCCGGCCGGACGACATCGCCAACTGGAAGGCGCTGCAGACGTTGTTCCGTGCTGACTCGCGCGACGAGCTCGTCGCCTTGCTCGGCTTCTCCAAGGAGGATGTGGCCCAACGAGTGTCGCAGTCCATCGCCGCTTTCAAGTCCAACGGTGCCAGCACTTCCGACGCAGAGGACGCTTCGGTCACAAAGGCGATCGACGAACCCGAGCCCTCCCAGCCCGCCACCTCCGCTGAAGCGGCCGCAGAGTCGCAAGCCGCTGCCGAGCCCGCCGAAGCGACGGCGGAAGAAGCTGCCGTCGTCGAGCCAGCGCTGGCGGTCGAAGCAAAGGACGCCGACGAGCCCAGTCTGTTCGGCGAAGATGCTGCAGGTGCTGCAGGAAACAACGACGCCTCGGACTTCTTTAGCCAGCTCTCCGCTGATCAGCCTTCTTCAGCCATCCGATCCGCACTCCCCGGCCACCTGCTCTCGGAATCACAGGCCCCCGTCCAAGCGTCCGCCGCCGCCACTGCCGGCTCGCCTGGGCCTTCCTCGGTCGCGAGCGAGAACATCCGCTCGTCCACATTCAAGATCTACCCTTCGGAGGAATCCGAAGGCGACAAGCTCATCACGCGCGCCCTCGTGCTCGGCGACTTTGAAAGCGCCGTCTCGGTCTGCATCAACAGCGACCGATTCGCCGACGCTTTCCTTCTCGCGGTACGCGGCGGCGAAGAGCTCCTCGCCAAAGCGCAAAAGGCGTACTTCCAGAAGCGCACCGCCCAGCTTCCGTACCTTCGCCTCTTCCAGAGCATCGTCTCGGACGACCTCAGCGATGTGGTCCAGAACGCCGACCTGAGCGAGTGGCAGGAAATCTTTGTCGTCCTCTGCACCTTTGCCAAGCAGGACGAGTTCAGCAACCTCACCGAGCAACTCGGTCAGCGCCTCGAGTTCCAGTACACTGTCGCACGCAACTCGGACACAGCGCAGGCCAAGGAGCACCGTAAGGATGCGGTGCTTTGCTACTTGGCTGCGGGCAAGCTCGAAAAGGTGGCCGGCATGTGGATCGACGAGATGAAGGAGGAAGAGCTCGCGCTTCGATCCAGCAGCAGCAAGGGCGCCGATGCTTCTTCCGAAGGCACTCTCTACTCCGCCCGCGCCGAAGCTTTGCAGACATTCATGGAGAAGATCACCGTCTTCCAGAGCGCTGTTGGCTACGTGGATGTCGACCTTCAGCAACCCACACAGGACTCGATCATCGCAGAGACTGGCGCGCGCTCTTACAAGCTAGCTCCGCTTTACGACCGCATTCACGAGTACGTGGAGCTCCTCGCCGACCAGGGTCTCATCTCGCCTGCGCTCAGGTTCGCCAACCAGACGCCTTCAGACTACCGACCCCAAAGCTCTGCCGACCAGGGTGCGAACGGCTCCCTCACGGCCACCGCTCTCAAGCAGCGCTTGTTGAAGGCCGAGACCGCGCGTCCCAAGGATGAGGCTGCTGCTGTCACTGCTTCGAACACGAACGGGTTCCCAGCTGCCACTGCCTCGACGTCTGCGTACGCTGCTGCTCCCGTCTCCAACGGATACACCCCTTACGACCCCTACGGTCAGTCGGCGCCGTCGGTCATTCCATCTATCCCAACGGTCCCGTCGTTGCCTGCGGTGCCGACCTACCAGGACCCGTACGCGGCGGCAGCGCCTGCTGTACCCGCTGCTGCTGCCCCCTCTACTCAGCCGGCAACCCAGTCGCGATATGCACCGGCCGTGCCTGCCCCTGTGCCCACCGCCATTCAGCCAGAGCCGGTGCAGCAGCAGAACAACGCTTACGGCGGCGGGTACGGCGCTCAGAGCTACCAGTCGGCCTACCAGCCCGCTCAGCCCATGATCCCAGGCCCACCAAGCTTTGGCGGTCCGTCGTACCAGCAACAACAGCAGCAGCAGCAACTTCCGCCACCACCGCCTCTCAAGCGAGACCAGTCCGGCTGGAACGACGTTCCTGAGGGTCTTGCGGCCCCTAAGCGCACTCCGAGTGCCATGGCGCAGCAAAAGCCCAACTCTGCGATCACCTCGCCGTTCCCGAACGCTCCCGCACAGGCTCCCTCGCAGTACGGTGGCGCTCCCGGTGCGCCTCCTGCGGGGCCTCCTCGCGGCGCTACGCCATCGCGCGGCATGATGAGCCCTCCGCCGCAAGGACCCCCTTCGGGACCAGGTCTCGCTCAGCAGCGCGTCGGACCGCCTGGCGTCCGACCTCCTCCTCCTTCGGGCCCCATGCAGGGCCAGGCACGTCCTATGCAGCAGCAGCAGCCCTACGGCAACCAGGCTCCCGGTCAGCCAGGGCAAGGCGCTCCATCTGCTAGGCCCTATGCTCGCCCTCCAGCGGGCCCTGGTGCTCCCTACGGCAACGGAATGCAGCAGCAGCAACAACCGCCTCAGCAGCAACAGCAGCAGTACGGTGCACCGCCAGCAGGTCCTGGTGCGGGTGCTCTTCGACCTCCGGGTCAAGCACCACCGGGTGGTCCTGGTCTCGCCGGGCCGCCTGGCATGCCGCAGCGTTCAGCGACGCCAGGCGGAGGAGCTGGTGCGCCCCCTCGCAGCGCCACACCCGGCGCTCGCAACGCATCGCAGATGAAGTACCCTCCTGGAGACCGCTCTCACATCCCGGAAAACCAGCGAGCCATCCAGCACGCTCTGCAGCGCGAGGTGGCGCGTCTCAAGCAGACGGCTCCTCCGGCTCAAAAGAGGATGGTGGACGACACGGAGCGCCGCATCAACCTGCTGCTCGACCACCTCAACTGCGGCACTATCGACGCCAAGACCATTGCGGGCCTCATGCAGATCGTGGGCGCCATCGAGGCGAGAAACAAGCCGGCGGCGTTGAACATTCATCTGCAGCTGGTGACGAGCAGCTCGGGCGATGTAGCTGCCGGACTGGTGGGTGTCAAGATGATCATCTCGCGTCTTTGAGCGCGCGCAGTTCATGGATAGATGGGCGACTCGTCTTGTCCGACGTTGAGGGACAATTGTAAATATCTTTATTGCTCTCCATACCAAATGTTTCTTGACATCGGGTGGAACGTGGTGTGAATTGAGAGAGAAGGACAGCCATCGAAGGTGGTGGATGAGCAAGAGAGGCATGCTGAGAGCGTGTCAGGTCGGCGAATCTTGAAGAGTGAGAACGGGAGCCACACGAAGCGAGCGAGACGAAAGGGTTTGGACCCTGAATTCATCCCAGAATCCCGTCCAGCTTTTGTCGAGCTCAGAGACGGACTGAACCACGAACAGCAGCGGCATCGCGTCTCGCTCTCAAATGAGGTCGCCGCCGACTGCACCCTGCCCCTCAGCTTTAAGTTTAAAATTGAATTCTGCACAGAGACTGGGCTGCTGCGAGCAAAGTTTTTGGTCGGCCCGAGACGGATCCATATCTGAGCCGCCATTGTCCAGTGGCATACGTACTCACTGCAATTGTCAAGGTGACTTGGAGCGACACGGAATGGGACAAGGTGTGATCATTGATTCAAAGTTGACATTGCTTGGCGATGAATGAGAGAGAGAGACGGCGAGCAAGAGAGTGAGAAAGAGATGCAGATAGCAAGCATCGTCGGGACCGTCGATGGGCCCTGCGCCTGCTGCTAGTGCTGCTGCCCGGCGGATCCTCCACCCTCAACTTTGCTTGCTCGCCCGCTCTGACCTGCTTCATCGCTGTCACCTCTGCTCCATCCTCCTTCCCTTTCCCAGGCGCCATCTCCCGCAAGCCTGCCCCTCCCCAAACCCTGACGATCATAACAGGCCGACTTCAGCGCATCATGCGGTACACGATCCCCTGCGCCGCTTAAGTCCCGAATCGTCCCCCACTTCTCGCATCGATCAGCTAGCTGGCTGGCTGACCTCCGAATCAAACACAAGCACCCCCTTTCCACGGCTCTCTTTCTCCAACCATGTCGATACCTTCCAGCCCGCCGCCCAAACAGGTGCGTGTCGCCATCGTCGGATCGGGTCTTACCGGTCTCGTGGCCACCTACCTCCTCACAGCATCTTCCAACAACAACGCTCCCAACATCACCGTCGACATCTTCGAACGAGCTTCCACGCTCGGAATGGACAGTGCGAGCATTTCGGTTCCCCTGCCTCTTTCATCCAGCGCATCGCATCCCGTCCCTGTCGGTCTCGATGAGGAGGGGAATCGCTCGCGCAAGCGTCTCAAGGTGCAACCGCCGCCTGACAGCGTGTTGCGCATCGACGTACCCATGCGTGCCTTCACGGGCGGGTACTATCCCCAACTCCTTGCGCTCTACCGACATTTGGGGGTCCAGACCAAGAAGACCAACTTTACCTACTCGTTCGCTTCGCTCCCCTCCCCATCGCCCTCGAAAGCATCGCACATCACGCCTTCGCCCAACATCCTCTACAACGGCGCCAACGGCTTTCGTGGCCTCAGCCTGCCCTTCTCCCTTCAACCGCCACGCCCGATCCAAGTGCGCAGCGTGCTCGAGCAGGTCAGCCGTGTTCGAGAGTACTTTGGATCGGTATTGATGCTCGCCGTGGGTTACCTGCAGCTGCTTATTCTTGCGCTCTGGCATCATCATCTGGGTCATACGTGCGATGTGACGCATCCGATCCGCGAGCATACGCTGCGCGATCTGGTCCGCGACCCCTTCCCTCGGCGCTCCTCCGCTTCGAAAGGTCGTTCGTACACACTGCGATCCCGGGTAGGCCACTGGGTTGAGCGAGGCGCGGAAGACATCTTGCGCCGCTGGGTCGGATTGGATGAGGGATTCGCACACCAAACGCTCACACCCCTGTTTAGCGCCGTGATGACCTCGACGCTCGACAGCGTCTGGTCGTGTCCTGCGTCCGAAGTGCTCGATTATATCGCACTGACGTTGGGCAAAGATCATTTTGTTGTCAAGGACGGGGTGCGGACGGTGGTGGCCAAGTTGCTACGGTATGTGGATGCAGAGTCATCCTCACAGCGAGACGAGAGGAGCGCGGGGAGCAAGGTGTGGACAAATGCTGAGGTGAGGTGTGTGCATCGACGGGAGGGGGGATCGTGGGTGGAGGTGGTTTATCACGATGGATCTAGCTCGCGGTCGAGCCCGGCAGGCAGTGCAGATGCAGAAGGTATGTCCCGCCAAACATCCAGTTCATCCGACCGCACCCTCTGCAGCGAGGTGGAGGAACACGGTCCCTTCGACCACATCATCTTTGCCACGCAGGCCAACCAGACGGCGCACTTTTTGCGGCAGTACATCGACAGTCTCACCCCCGACGCTGAAGCGGAAAGGCTACGTGGCGTGGTCGACGTGCTGGAGCGGTTCAAGTACGAAAAGAGCCTGGTGGTGAATCATACGGATCGAAGGATGTTACCGCGCCACGAAGGGGACTGGAGGGATTTGAACCTCGTTTCGCCCACCCACCACCGTGGGGAGGAGGAGGACGAATGGGAGTCCGATAATGCATCCAACGACACGCTCGTTTCGAGTGACGGGTATACGATGGCCACCCACATCCTCACCCTCCCACCCACAGCAAGGGAACTGCTCATCATGCAAACCACCAACCCTCTCCCCTCGCTTCAGCCGGATCCAGCCCACGTGCTGTCCAGGTCGACCTTCGAGCGCGCCGTGATCGATGTCGAAGCGCATGTTGCGCGGCAGGGGCTCTTCACCCATTCGCCAAAGGGTGCTGTCCAGACTGCCGGCGGACGACGTCTCGCCCTCGGCCCGCTGCAGGCTGGTGCGGGGGGAGTGTGGGTGTGCGGCAGCTGGGCCGTGGGCATCCCGCTATTGGAAGGGTGCGTTGTCTCAGCACAATTGGTTGCGGAAGAGATTCTCACGTTGGAAGGTGCCACTATTCCTGCCTACGCCCGCTGGTAAACCCTCACACACGTACAACTCACACCCGAGGACGATGTATAAAAACTTTTGCAGCACTATATACACTCTCCGCCCCTTCGTCTTACTTGGCAGCAATGAACTCCCTCACATAGTCAGCAAAGCTGACCATGCAGATGGTCTGCCAAATACCCAGGAATACACGCGGGGTGACACCCCTGTAAAGCCCCTTGATGCCGTTCTCCTTGTAGATGTAGGCGAACGTGTTTCCGATGGTCAACTTTTCTGGTCTGTTGCTGCCGGGAGTCGCTTTGGCCATGGACTGCATCTCTACACGGATGACCTCGATGGGTTGGTTCCAGGTGGCGAGGGCGCCGCCGATAGAAGAACAAGCGATTCGTTCGGCCGCATTGAGCTTGTCGGACTCCTTCTTACCGCTGAGGCTGCGAATGGGGGTTTCGGCGAGACGAGCAAAACCCATTCGAGAACCCCAGTTGGTGCACTGACGAACGGCGACGGCGTTGACACCCTTGTTGATACCGGCCAGACCTTCACGGCGGTAGATGTCGCCAAAGACGGCCCAGGTGGAAGGGGGCTTGATTCCCGCTTCGGCCTGCTTGTGACGCGTGATCTCGGCGGTCTTCATGCAGGTGCAGAAGCCCATGGTCGCATAGGCTTGGGCGATACCACCGGTCATACCGCCCAACAGACCTGCTGTGCCGGAGGAAAAGCCGGACGTCTTGGCTACTTTTTCGACCTCGGCAGCCGTGAAGAGGAGAACGGCGCCTTTGGTAGAGGCTTCGATCCACGCCCATGGGATGAGACCCTGGTAGAAACCGAGGATGCCGCCGCGAGACGAGACGGTCTTGAGGGCTTGCATCATCGTCTGCTGACGGTTGGACGCCATTTGTGTCTTTACCACCTCGAGCGGCTGGCCGAGGGTTGTGACCTAGTGAGAAAGCAAGAGAAAGAGAGTCAGCATGCAGAATCGACTGGAGATCAAGGAGAGAACGGGGTGCCAAACCTACCTCGACGATGTTCATGATGGACCCAACCGCAATGTTGGACCACGAGAAGCCCTTTTGTTGCGGCGCCATGGTGTTCTACGTTTTGCTATTCGGCGGGTGGTTCTTCGGAATGGTGTTGCAGCGTATATGCGTCTACGGCGATGCAGCGTAGTCTTGAGCAGCAGGAGTGTCACGAGAGTGAGGAGTGGATGGTATCGTCGCTCGTCCTTGAAGCGATTATAGACGGAGGTGGTGGTGAAGGCAAGAAGAAATGGCAAAGGGTTTCCCCTTTGGCCCTTTGCTGGACCCACACAGGCGTGCACGGGCGATTCTTCTCGATGTTGCTTTTGGGGTTGAGGATTGCGCCCAAAAACGCGTCTGGGAAAGGATCTCTCCGCTTTTCGAACAGAGCAGCTTTGACCCGTCGCACCCTGCATACAGCGCGACAGAGCCCCGATCTGCTAGTTGGCAAAAACTGCCGATTCAGTCCAATTTGCAGCTTTACGCCGTTTGATAGAGAGACCAACACTTGGAACACGCTGCGTGGCCCACATCGATTTTGGGTTTGGCTGGAAGCCGACTCTTTCCTCACCGGCTGAAGCTTGGCCTACACAGACATCCTTTGGCTGTGCCTCACGGGCTTGAACCAGCGGCGTCTCGAGGCCGTCTGACGTTCGTACCCGGTCGTGTAAGCATACGGATGATCTTACTGGAGTGATGACCGAGTCGGTGAGACTTTTGGGCCCGTCCACCATGCACCTCCGCGCCCAGATGGAAGCGATAATCGATTCTCGTCCTGGCCAGCTCAAAAAACTCTGGCGGTCGAATTTCTCGGCGTGTTAGGCCTTTGAGCTCTGAAGGGTGTTAGACCCTCATATTGGGCGACTGTAACGCTCGCGCTTCGTGCTCGTCAGCCTGGGCCGGCTCGGTTCTTCATCCCGCACGCTCGACCCTCTTACGCCAAGCGGACACGTCCCCTCATCCAAACCAATGCTACTGCACACTACCACAGCTTGGCGCAGACGCTATGTTCTCGAAATCACGTCCGTCTTTGCCCACTTATCTGTTGAGTCCACACGGAGAATTCCTCTCGGAGAATTTCACCCGCTCGCTTGGACACGTCAAAGAACGGCGACTTTTGTTATCAGAGGTGAGCTCTAATTTAGCCTCCTTCTTGGCATTCCAAGTGTCACCACCACAGCAGAGCAGAGCGGGTTTTGTTTGCAAGCCGTCGGCAAATCCTCGCTTGCCGCTTGCAGGGTGACGCATTTATTGAGGTTTGCCTTTGTTGGACTGATAGAGAGAGATGTACCGGAGAGTCGGGGCGGTGATTGCGTGTCATCGGGTGCATGGACGTGGGCGCGCCGAGCTACAGAGGTGGGCTAGGTTCACAGCCATGCGTCGCTAGTCGGCCTTGTCCTGCCTTCTAAGGTTGCATTAGGCTCAATCGGTTCAGCCTTGGCTTTGTTGGTCGCACGCCAACCTGCTATCAGACGCTAGCTCGATCGACCCTAAGCTTGCAGGGAGCAGGCAAGGCAACGCGGACAGCTGGCAACGTCGCAGGCCCCGGCGTGGGAGTGCAAAGTCAATCGCAGAGCATGAGGCTGATAACGATCAACCGAGGGCGGTTTCATGTGAGAAATGGCCGGCCCGCTCCAACCCTGCCAAGAATCCAAACGCTCTGTCCGCTAGCGCCAACCGCAATAGGAGCTCATCTAGGGCTTGGCAAGTAGGCTTTTGGACAGATTGATACCGGATGCGAAAAGGTGTCATGCCTGCGGTTCGTGGCGTGGCACAGAGGGCCGGTGGAATGCGTTCCGTCGCTACTACGTAGAGCTCGAGGGTGTGAGATGAGGAGTACATATATCCACTCCTATCGAAGGCAGGGATGGTGATGCCCCAAGCACAGGTCCGCAGCCTGCTCTTGCCACATTCTGCGATCGACACCACATAGCAACACCATCACTACCGCCACAACCATGCCATCACAATCATCAGCCCCGTCCTGGCGAACGGCCTTTCTCGCGCGCCTCGAGCACCTCACCTTTGCCTGGTTCACATCCTCCATGTCGCTCGGAGGAATCGCCAACCTCCTCCTCTCCCGCATCATTGACTCCACCCCGCTCTTCTACGTCGGTACCACACTCTACCTTCTCAACCTCCTCTACATCCTCATCCTCGTCTCGCTGCAGATTGCACGCTTCACCCTCACACGCGCCTCGCTGCGGTGGACGCTGTCGCATCCGCTCGAATGCTGTTTCGTGCCGACGGTGCTGCTTGCGTGTGCGACTTCGATCAACGGTCTCGCGCTCATCCTTGGTGACCTCCCCGCTCGTGGATGGGAGATGGTCCTTCGCGTCCTCTTCTGGGCCTACTTCACCTCGAGCCTCTTGATCAGCCTTGTGTGCTACACGTCGCTTTTCAGCCGGGGGGAGCAGAGCCTGCATCACATGTCTCCAGCATGGGTGTTACCCATCTTCCCGCTCATGCTGTGTGGCTCCGTCGCCGCGGTGGTGGTCCCCACCCAAACCCCCACCGCAGCGCTAGCGATGGCCATCGGCGGTCTCACCTGTCAAGGTCTCGGCTTTGGTGTATCGTGCATGATGTATGCGGTGCTCCTGCTGCGGTTGATGACCGAGGGGTGGCCACCGGCAAAAGCACGACCTGGGCTTTTTATGAATTGCGGTCCACCGGCGTTCACCATCCTCTGCCTGCTCGGGCTCAACAGCGAAGCGGGTCGGATTCTGCCGGTGTCGGGGACGCAGTGGGGTCCATTGGCAGGGCAGATGCTCGCAGTGATGGCCACAGTTACATCGATAGCGCTCTGGATGCTGTCTGCTTGGTTCTACCTGCTGACCCTCGCATCTTTGGTGCAGCTGGTGTGGGATCGGGAGGAGAGAGCCAGGATGGAGTTCATGCTTGCTTGGTGGGCAAGCGTGTTTCCGAACACCGGATTTGCGATGGCAACGAACGAGCTGGGCACCGTGCTAGGGAGCAGCGCGGTGAGGGGCGTGGCCAAGGGGATGGTCGTCTGGCTGCTGATAGTGTTCATCGGGGTGGCGGTGATGCATGTCAGAGCGGTGGTGAGGAGGGAGATCATGGTGGAGGGCAAGGACGAGGATCGGGTGATCGATACCATGTTCCATCGCGATCTCACGGGGGATGTCGAGAGTGGGAGGACGGAAAAGCGGCCTGAGCATGCACAGCGAGAGAAAGAGGAGGAAGAAGCACACAGCCCCTACTCAAGCCCTCCGACGTACCCCTCGACTCCTGCGGTGTCGGTAAGGAAACTCGACATGAAGGAGCCGGAAGGACAGGACGATATCACGGCTGAGGATTCATCGCCGTCGTCATCGACAGCACACACCCCCTGGTCGTCGCAGCTGCGAATGACTCCGCTCGCCCCGTCATCGTCTCATTGAACACCTGCATCAGTTGGTTCGATTTTGTTCATAGCATTGTACAGTACACCGCCTTCATCAAGGTTCTAGCACACGTTCCTTTCAGTCATTGCATAGTCTTCGCATCCAGTAGCATATTCTCTCATTCAATCACATCAAAGCATTCATCGTTCACATTGGCGTCCTTGGTCTCCGTTTCCGAAGCGGCGTGAGCATCGAACGGGATGCTTCATCGTGCATCAATGCTTGGCTTGCGCCTCTGGATGCTGCATGCATCCCGTCGGAACCTGAAAGGGGCGTGATGTTTGTTCCGCAGCGAGAACAATGGGGAGAAAGGGCTTTTTCATGCATGCTGCCAAAATCGAAAGGCACCCGACAAGCCGGAAAACTTTAAGATCCAAGCCTTCCTTTGTTGCCAAAGCAGGGCGTGAGATGCCATTGGTCTAGGGGCAGCAGCGGTAAGGTGACAGCTCGAGCGTGCATGAGCGGTTCTGTGAAAGATCCAAGGCGCATCGTGCGTGCATAGGTGCAGAGTTCGCGAGCGTGATTCGTGATTGACGTTTGAGAACAAAGACCTTATGGAAGATGCTTGTTTCAGTGTTGCTCTGATGCTATCACGTGTGAACAGAATGGGCGAACCTCGGTAGATGCATCACAATGGAGGGTTGTCATCCGCCGAGATGTTCCTGACGTCTCAAGCCATCGAGACCATTCACGTTGCCCTTCTTCTTGCTCTCTACCCGGCTCGTCACGCCGGACGCAACAACGCCGGAACATTTGATCCTGCTGCCTATGCACAAAGCATCACCGACCTATCTTCTTCCACTCTCGACCCACGCGCCTGCATACAATGAAAAAAGGGGCAGCCGCCAACTCGCCAAATGGGGCGACATGAACACGCGATCCCTGCCATTGTCGTCGTCGAGATCGGATGGCGCTTGCGCTACTACTGCGCAAGTCAGCATCCGTCGGAAGCAAGCGTAGCAACCCACCAACGTTGACAGGATGGAATGAGACTGCAACGTCATCGATCGAAGCGAGCAACAGGCACCGGGCCGAAATCAATGTCGGTAGCCGACTCAGAGCCGGTCATGAGCGCTTGTTTACCAAGTGTCTGCTGTTGGCTGCACCAAGTACATCTGCAACATCTATCAGGCACAGCCCCAGGGTCGAACTTGATATTGACAAATGACAGGCCAAACTCGGAAGCACTCGACTGGAGGATGCGAGTGGGACGGTGTTTGCATCCGACGACACGTCTCACCGAGTTGCCGGGCCGAGCACAAGGCGGAATCATTGAATCTCAATGACATCGACCAGGCTTCATCACCGGACTTGGCCGGGTGGAGCCGCGGGTCAACACAGAGGATCCACTCGTTGGGCAGCCAAGGTGGCTTCCCCCCACAATCGTCCTAGCGTGGCGCCTCTATTTCCCGCGGAACGAGCAGCCGTCTTCATCTGCAGCGGTGTGGTCGGTGGACTCGGAACCCACCACAGCGGCATCAAGATCGTAAAGCTTCCAACGTCAGCGGCGATGAGAAGGGGACAGGAACATGTCAGAACCCTACTCACGCGAGCCGCAAAGAGCCGCTTCCATGCATCTCGAGCAGCGGGCGACGGCGTTGAGAGGAGCTCGGAATCGGCAGAGGCGCTTGGCTATGCACACGTGATGCACGCTAAAGCTTCGCAATGGCGTCGCTATGTATAGAAGAAGGAGCAACAGCGAATGACACACTCGCTTCCCATTGAATGACAGAGCAAACTCGATAGCCGCTCGGATCGCTGCCAAACGCCTTGTTCCTTTGAGCTCATGCAGAAAGAATTTGCGCACGTCAAATGTCAACAATGCGCTAAGCTGAGACATCATTTTGGCTCGTGATCGTATCTACGATCGTGCTTTTGATAGGTCCTTTCTCGCCAGCTGAACTATGTCACCGCATGAGTCAAAGGGGGCCCGGACGCACCCTCACCCACCACAACGGCAAGCTTGCGTATCGAGTGCAGTGCAAACAACATCCAGCAGCGAACGGCGCATCAATGGGCCGTACCTTTGCATCGGAACTGCGAGAGGCTTTTGAGTGGGTTCATTTCATTTCGTCCCCATCTCCCCTCAAGCTCTCGACACCTCATTTCATCTTGGTTCAGCTGCACTGCCCTCTCCCGCCTTAGATGAATCCTAACCACCGTCGAATGACGATTTCATTTGCGTGGTAGAATCGAGTGCGTGCGTGCGTGACCATTGGCTCCTCCTTCCTCTGAGGGCTCGGACTTGGTCGGCTCTTCAAGCTCAAACGTTCGTCTATGTCTCTCTCTCTGTGTGTGTATGTGTGGGTGTGAATGCGGTCCGCCGGCTCCTTTCGTTCAGAGATATCACACTTCTATGGAAGCACATTGGGTTTGGCTACGCCTTCTCTCCAGGGTCTTGAGTCTCGTTCTGGGCATTCATCTCAAGAGGCTTTCCTCGTCCATCTTCCTTTACCACCTTCTCTTTGCGACATCATCTACGCGTACACAGCTCGTCTGACCTTTTCCACTCTTGACGCTCGGATCGCTGTAGTCTCACCCTCTCTGCATAGCCGCACATTGCATCTCTGTCCCTTGCTCGGACCGCTTCATTCCGACGGAAGCCAGCTCTGCCACCATCGCTTCCCTTCGACGCTCGGATCGCCTCACATCGCCAGCTCAGGCCGATTTTTCTCACGGCCCCTAACCTTCATCATCATCATCATCATCATCATCCTCATCACCGCTGCGAGCCGTCATCACGCCTGTTGTTGCTCATTAGACCATCAGACAATAGGTAGACGCACATCGGTGGTGCTTGCGCTCGCCGCGCCGTTCATTCCCATTGTCCGAATCAGCTTGGACCTCGCCAGCGTTGACAGCGTGCTTCATACCTCGCGCAGCCAGTTGCCGCTCAGCTCGTCATTTTGGTTGAGCTTATTAGCTGACGAGAGCAAGAGATCCATTTCAACGCTCTATTCATTTCACTACGCTCCGGCATTGCGGACGGCTGTCATCCTCATCGGCGGCATCAGTGCAGGGCGTCGACCCACAAGGCAGGGTCCAATCCGTCGGAATTCACAAGAAGAGCTGAGCGGTGCAACGGTCATTCCTTGTGATCGTCGACACGAGCCCACACAGCTGTGCTGAGCACGATAGCATATAAGTCGTCTCTGAGCCAGCCTCAAGGTGTGTCCCCGTCCTTCGACATCACAACCGTTTGGCCAACAGCCGCTTTTGCTAGTAAGACAGCTTCGACCATGGCGCAGATGCCTTCTCCAGCCGCAGCAGCTCGTCTGCCCCACCTCCACCGTCTTTCCGTCTCGCCTCCCCACCATCCTTCTCACTTTCATCACCAGCACTCTCCTCGACATCACCCATACCACCACCGAGATCACCGATCATCCGCCTCACCACCACACATGCTCAACGCACCCACCATGTCGCACCCTCACACCCTCACCTCCACTTCTTCGTCATCTACAGCGCTCGCGCCCTCCGACAAGGAAGACGAAATCAGCCTCTCGCTCAGCGACGAGGACATGCTCCTGTGCGACGATGGCGAGGACGACGATGGCTTCTCTGACGCTGGTACGAGCGGTGGTGGCAAAGGCGATGGCGACCGCCATGCAAACGGACGCAGTCGACGCTTGCTCTCATCGGAGCAGTCCAAGGTGCTGTACAAGATCCTTGGCAAGGTGAGTCGATTCTTGCCCGTACGAGCCGATGGTCGCATTGGACCCAGTGGACGGCGTCTTTCCACCTGATTCTTGCTTTGGCGTAGTGAAGCTCATTTGTCACCTTCATCGAAAGAGGGAAGCCAGGAGACGGTTGGTGCATTTCAACCTTTCATCCGGACTTCATATCGGGGCGGTGGTACATGAAGGCTTTAGTCGCCGTGTGGCGGCAGACAGGGTGTCCGTCCCATCGGATGCCCACGCCACTCGTCGCCGTCGACTTGTCCGCTCCTGCGCAATGACACGGCCCTCGTTCCAGTCACCGGAGTAGCGGGCCCACTGACACATTCTCTTGGCATTCGCACCTCTCATCTCGTTGATCGCAGACGCATTTTCCGTCCACACAGCTTCGCGAAGCCGCAGCGTCCCAGCTCGGCGTTGCGCCCCGCAAGGTCCAGGTACGCATTTGCCCCTTCACGTTGTCCTCGGCGTTGAAACTTTTCTGACCTATCCTCTTTCCCCGGCCCGCTCGCACAGGTGTGGTTCCAGAACCGTCGTCAAGTAGGCAAGAAGCGCATGATGGAAGCCGTCTCGGCGTTCCTCTCCACCACCTCCTCGGCCACGATCTCTCTCGACATGCTGCAAGACCATCTCAGGCAGACGGGCAAGGGGCGTTTCTCACCCAACGAAGACGAGCGCACACGCGCATGGAGGCGACACACGATCCGCCTGGCGCTCAACCCGTCTGCACAAGAGGAGGAGGAACGCAAGGCTGCCTGCGGGAGCAGCAACTTTCACCATCACCGTCAACGGTCGTTCGACGCACGACCGATGCAGCACCCAGAGTACTACTCGCAGCCTCGTCCACACCAAGACCCGTACGCCGGCGGGGAGAGGGAGAGCCGGTACGCCTGGGACTCATCGCGTCGACCCCTGGGTGCGAGCTTGCGCATCAACGTGCCGCCTCCACCGCGCCCCGAATCGTCGTCTGCCGCGACCCCAACGTACACGGGTCCAGGGAGCGCGAGGCATCTCGAAACGCTGTCGCTTCATCGGCCGCTCCTACCGCCATTCACACCCGCAGCCGTACGCACCACCCTCGTTCCACCTGCCATCTCCAGCCAGAAGGAAAGCCTCTCCCTCCCACCTCAGCAACGCTACCACTCTCACTCACGGGACTTCTTCCCAACACAGTTGCGCCGGGATCGGAGCGCGACGCTCGCCCTGCCTCCTCCCACCTGGGAGCGGGAAGGCGGAATGCGAGAGGTACGCAACACGCTTACGGCGGAATGGCATGCGAAACAACGTGCGCTTCTGTCCCGGCCCTACGTTGCGCAACCGTCGAGCTCGGCAGCGCGCGATGAGGAGCGGCCGATGTATCACCCGGAGCCGCGATCCCATGTGCGCAACCGTTCGTCGACCGATGCCCTTTTGCGCTTGCCGCCTCCCCCGGTGCCTTTCGCGAGAAGGGAGCGGTTTTCGCCATACGCCTTTCGCCCGCCCCACACGCGGCCAGTGCAAGCAAGTGAAGACCTCTTCTCTGCACGCAGAGCGAGAAGTATGACCACCCCACACCACCCCGCATCGCCACCGAGAGACACGTCCACCGCGCGGGAGGAGAGCAGAAGCACCACCCCCACACCCACAGCGTGCGTCTCACCCAGGACGCCACACCGGCCCACGCAGGCGTTGCACGAGAGAAAGTGGAGCCCCATGGACGTGCGTAGTCTCACCAGCGCCGTGGTGAGGTCTCCGGCGGAGAGGTGAGCTTGTAGCACGGGTTTCGCAGTGTGTTCAGGCTCGTAGGTCAATTACGGGTGCTGGAGGCGAGGTGCAATTGGGCGAACGTCACTCTCTTTCCTTTCTGATCCGTGGTCTGTGTCGAGGTGCAACGCTTGTATGTGCTGATGTACGCAGAGGGATTGCGCTGGTGCGCTGAACCAGCAATGGTCAATCGTGTCACTCGCTCGCCGCTACTCTGATACCCTGGGTGTCCGTCGCTCAACACGCCTTGCAGCAGTCCAGCCGTCAATGCGAATGTTTCGTCATTGGATTACCGTTGAGTGTTCCCAGCCATCACATCATGCGTCCATCGCTCTGGCTCGTCTTAGGCTCTTTTCAGGCGTTAGAACATCTCATCTTCGTCCTGTGCGACCTGTGCAAAGCGCAAAGCATCAAAGAACGGTCAGCTACCCCTCTCTCATCTATCTTCCATGAGGGTGTTACTTACCTCCTGACCCTCGGGAACCTCGAACCCTTCCTCGGTAGAATACAGAATCGCCTGGATCTGCTTGAGACTCTCCTGCTCCTCGGTACCCACATGCAGCCCTTCGGGATCCTCCTCCTCGGACGGCACGGGGAACTGCTCGCTGAGCAAGGTGAGTCGTTCCTGCACCAGAATCTCAATGTCGCGCAGCTTGGCAAAGTAGAAGTCCCTTTCCTTTTCGAGGCTGTCGACTGAGATCTTCATCTCGTCCATTTGGGAGGTGAGGGCTGCGATGGTGGCGTTTGGCACTGCTGCTGGGGCGGCTCGAGGGGCGGCTGCTGCTGCTGGACGTCGGGCGGTTGCTGCGGGGGCGGGTCTGGCTGATGCCGCGGGTCTAGCTCTCGCCGTCGGCGCTACGCCTCTCGCAGCTCCCACCGCCACACTACCCACCAACGGAGGCGGTGCAGCTCCCACCCCACCCCTCCTCCCCTCCGCATCATACGCCTCCCCCGAAAAGTTCTGATCCCAATACCGCTTCAACCACTGCAAGAATTCCAAATTGTCCTGCATCTTGCACCTCACCAGCCTGTCCACCTCAATCGGCTTGTCGATGCGATTCCGCTTAAACGCCTCCTGCAGCACCTTGAAGTTGTTCAGGTACTCGTAATCGTGTTTGGCATCGAACTTGATTTTGGCGAGGGGGACGTTGTAGTAGATGGAGTCGATGATTTGGGCGTAAGCGGCACCGGAACCGCACTGCTCGATGCGGGTGTACGAGAAACCGAGCAGCTCGTTGAGCCAGTGGATGAGCTCGGTGCGTGATTCACCCATCGTGATTGTCGTTATGCGGAAATGGTGGTGAAGAAGAGGGGGAAGGGTTGGAAGGTTTGAGAGAAGGGCTTGTGCGCAAGTGTTGCGCGTGTGTTGGTGTTGATCTTTTTTTTGCGAGGAAATTGTCGGCCGAAACACGCGCAGAGACGCGTCCCGCAAGACCAACACAAAGGCCTCGCCTGGACTGTCACTCTGCGCCGCGCAGCCTGCTCAAACTCATCCAGCTGCACCCGTCGTCATACATGCCCTCCTTCCTGACCAGGCATCGCAGCTCACAGATGACAGGCTCGACCATCATGTCAAGCAGGACGTTCGCACTTTCACTCTCGCAAAAAGGCAGGGTGTGCAGCAGGCCGAGCAGACAATGCCACCGCGCTTCATGTGACGATCCCACAAGTGAGGCCGGGCTAACTTTGTTTCGCCAAATGAAGTCTATCGCTACACAATGAGTGGGTCAATGTCGCATGTGTGTTGATCTCTGAACAGGTGTGCGATGGATGTGTGCTCCTCACCATCACTCAAGCGACACGACGAGCAGCATCCACTATGACGCTGAGTAGGATCTCCCTCACGCTGATCAGCATTGCGTATGGGCTGGTGGTCTTGATCGGCGTGACCGTCAACACGCTGCGCAGGGGTCGTGCTCATGATCGCTCTTTCAGCATCAGACGCGTTGTTGGGCAGATGGACGACTGGCAACGACTGCAATTGGGCATATCGACACTGGACATCGTCCTGCTTCTGGCTGTCTCTCCGCTGTTCTTCATCCATGCGCATCGGTATCTAGCAGAACGGGAGGCAATCTGGGACATAGCCTTCGGATCTCCGCTGCAGACGTTTGCGATGACGATAGCCTTACTGGTCCGACCGGCGACGTTCGCCGCCCTTGCTACGAGACTCCATATCAAGGGGCGATCTCGCGAGGCCTTCCGAGTCGCATGTGCAGCGATAATAGGGGTCTTCGTGCTCAAGATAGGCGTGGTCACTGCGCTGAGCTGCTGGTTTCTTCGTCATGACTCGGCTACCTGTGCGGCGGTCTCCGCCGTCAGATACATCGTCATCGCGACGCAGATCGCTTTCGCCCTCCTTGCGACCACGGCCCTCGTTCTCTATACAAAGACATCCAGGTCGGCTACCAGCGTTCACCCTCCGTACCATCGCAGTCGCCCATCCACCGTATCAGCTCGCGCACCGAGCCTGTCGCTCCTCATTCACACCCAGCCGGACCCTTGGACTCGTCACATAAATCTCGACCTCCGCGCACAACCGGATTTCGGTCCGACCCCTCACCCCGTTCAACAGCGGAATCATACGACACCACTCGATTACGCTTCTCAGATAATGCAAGGCATGGTCGGCGACACGAGGGGTTCGGGCAGAACGACCGACGCAGCGACGACGACCCTAGGCTACGGCTCGGCCGTGGCTAGCTCCACCAACCCGTACCAAGTTGGGTCGACGTACTCGCTCACCTCTGGCCAAGCCTTGGGGGGCTATCCTCCTTCCAACCGGATCGACCACGATACATCGAGTGGAGGACAGATATCCGAACTTCGAGATTCGACGAGCAAGTCCTCGGCTCCTGCTACGACCGTGTCGACGAGAACCCCCTCTCCTGGGTGGTTCGATGTTACGAACCGCTCGCAATCAGACCTGGGTCGGTCCGCTACGGAGGACCGGCTGATCCGACCCTCGCCAATTCAGCATGATCCTTCGCCCCGTGACAGAGCAACGCATTGGATTCGGTTCGTCACTTGCCTCGTATCGATCTGGTGCCCGGTTGCGCTCTGTACGCGAGCTCTGCTGGTCACTCCGGAGAACGGGCAGGCGTTCAGCCTGTTGGCCTCTTTCGTCGTTCCCTCGTCGGTGCTGCTGCTGCAGGAACTCGCGTTGGGCTGCCTCAAGCTGACGCGACGTGCTCAAAGGCGAAGTGCGGACTCCACACCAGCGATCGAATCACAGAACGATCGTGAGAACGACGCAAGCTCCATACGCCTGTCAACCGCGTCGTCGGCCGTCGTCATCCACACCACTCCTGACAGCCCATCCTCCATCCACAGCCATCGACCTCCCTTTCGCTCGCGATCCTGCCCACTTCCTTCCGACTTCAACGGTTACAGAGACTCGTTCCTCGACGACGCAGGAAGAGGAGGCTTGCTGGCGAAACAGCGCTCGAGTCTGTCCTCGGCAAAAAGCGTGCCGTATCTGCGGCAGCACTGGGCGGCGGGCAAGGTGAACGGCGATCGTGTCGTCGCTCCTCGCAGCAGCTTTGTGCGCGGGCTCAATCTCGTTTTGAATCCGAGACCCAAGTTGGAGGTTCTGCCGAGTTACCATACCATGCAGATGCGAGAGGAGGATGAGGGGCGCCGCGGGTCGCATCTTCCTCCCGCTGTGGCGTCCGCAGTCGTTCGAGGACTGCTTGAGGTACCGCGACAGGGTTGTTTGACGGCAGACAGCGAGCGGACGTGCTTCATGCAGGATCGATCGGAGGACAGAGGGCACTCTTCCGCGTCCATGGCGAGTCTGCATATGCCAGAGAACGAACCTACCAGTGTGGACCTGTCCTACCAGCATTCGGATCGCTCGAGGCAACCAGTGGCCGAACTTTCTACCGACATCCCTCACATGAACGACAGCCCAGGAAGCGCGAGACACGACCCCGACCTGTCCCCCATCAACGAGAACATCGGCCTACAATCGCCAACGAAGCGTCAGCCTATCCCGACCGCTGCATTTCACAGCACCCCCATTGGAGCAGGCTCGACAGCATCGCCGAGCTTTTCCCACCAAGACTCGCACGAGACCAGCCATGGCGCATCGAGACTGTTTTCCGAGATCATGGAGATGGTGCGTTGGGATGGCAGAGCCGCCAGTCATCGTAGCGGTTTTGTGCCAGGTCTCAGGCGTACGCCGCCGCGAGGATATGCTTCTATTGATGGCGGGCGGGACACCAGCATGTCCCGTTCGGGGGATGAGGGCGAGACGATCATCATTCATTCCATCGAATCGAGTGGGGAGTATCCAGCGGCTGGCTCGCGCAATTCTGGCTTGCACGGCATAGCGCAAACGTCGGTGGCCTCGTCGAACCATGTGACCGCTGATCCTCTCGATCAGAAACAAAGGGTGGAAGTGGGCTGTTCAAGCCAGGACCACGGCTCCCAAAGCTGTCACGCGCAGCTAGGGCATGCTCGCTCAGGATCCGCCTCGAGTATGCTCTCCTTTTCAAGCATCTCGTCTCGCTTTCGCGCCCTCGGTCGGGCAACCTCTCTAGGCGCTAGCACTCCCTCCGCATCTCCCAAGGCAGACAATTCCCCTCGCGTCAGAAGATTGCGTAGCAGAACCTTCGCCTCGGCCTTCGGCATCGAATTGAACCTGCTTCGTCGAAACGGCTCTCGGACGTCGAAAGTGGACAGCTCACCTTCGACCAGCTCGGGAGGCTGTGCTTCCTCTCTGATGGACCTGAGCTTTTCGCCTTCTCCCGCGCAATCTCGTCAAGCTGCGGGTCGTCAAGGTGATCTGCAGGGCACACCGTCGCCAGCGGCGATCTTGGACTACAGCGCTGAGAGGGGCGACAAAGGGCGGCACAGAAGGGAGCTGTCACGCGCCGATTCGATCTTGGACCTGCTCGACGCCGAACACAGCGACAAGATCGAGGAGATGCTGGAGACTGTCGATGTCGCACCGGATGCACTTCACATGGACGAGCGCAGCGATGCAGCAGGCAGGCTGATGGAAGAGGCGAACCCCGATCAGCACCGTCATCGATCAGAGCTACTCGAACGACGGGCGGAAGAGAGCGATCTGTGCGATGTCGATCTGGGCGACGTCACCGTCAACGATGTCTGGCATCAATTTTCCGAGCCGGACTGCAAGCTCGACGATGGTTCGCTGTCGACTTCAAGTATCCGACACGAGGCCAGCGATCCGGCGGAGGACGACATGTTCGATTTGATGGGTTGCGATCCAAGGAGAATGGTTGCGCGAGCGCCCTTTCTGGACACGGTGGAGGAAGAGTCGGAAGAAGGCTTCCACCGTGACGACAAGAATGGCAGTCAGCAGTGCCAGTTGTCTATAACGCCGGCGCTGGATGAGTCCGCAGGAGAAGCATCTGCCCAAACAGAAGTCAACGGCGATGTCTTTCACGAGCTATCCTCGTGCTCCAACTCGACCAGCGGCAGTAAGAGCTTGTCGACTGCACAGATCAAGTCTCAGACGCCAGTGCATTCGGGCCAGCAAGCTGGACAAAGTCGGACCACCGAATTGCTGATGGAGTACGAGGCCATGTTCCCGCACAAGACACTGTCGCAGATCGAGGAAGTGACGGAGGCGATCAGCACCTTACGGACGTCCGGAACGCGGACGAGCAGTGCAGCAAGCAACAGCAAGATGGGTCTCGAAGAGGCTGGAAGTGCAACGGTCTCGAAGTCGATCCATCTGGGGTTGCCGCTTTCTCTCAGCTGTCGGCAGGGGGCGCATGTCGGAGACGAGCTTCTGGACGAGTCGACAATGTCGGCAGGCACAGTTGAACTCGACGACCAGAGTCCAAAGCAGCAGTCGGAAGGTAGGCAGCTACCGTTTGTCACGCCTCGAAGTCGGACGAGGTGTCGAGCTGCAGCTGGACGCAGAGCAGACCATCCCGACGAGACAGCAGATCAAGACGGCCGAGCCCTTCCAAGAGAGCCAGCGGACTGCATGCCATCGCCTGGCTCGACGGGCGTGCGACTGAGTCAGCTAGGCATGGATCGCGGTATCTGGATGCAGTCGCCGCTTCGACTTCCGCTCGACGACTCTACAGCCAGTGCAGCTGGCCAAGATGCGGGAAAGGAGGATAGCTTCCAGATGGTCGAGGCCTCGCCTAGAGACGGAGGTGGACGAGGTGCCAGGCTGAGGAGGAGTCTGACGCTGACGAAGGGCAAGATGAGCTTGGACTCCAAAGCTTCGATGAGGAAGCTGGTGCGTCTCGAACATCGCGACTCGCCCAAGCGCGAATACAGGAATCGGCTGGCAAAGGGGTCGCCCAGCAAGCCGTTCACTAGTGGCTTGGCACCCAGCAGCCCAGCTCGCAGTACCGTCAATCCAGTCGAAAAGAGACTGTCGCACAAGCCCGTTAAGAAGCGGCGCAAGAGCCGATTGAAAGGCGTAGCCGTGATGGTGGGACGACATCAATTCACGGTGGTGGACGAGGACGATTCGCTCGTCCAACGCTTCGGTGCTGCTCAGATCAACACTTCCTAGCTGCTCTCGACGGAAAATCTTGTGATCCTTCGACAAGAGAACTTGCCTCCGCCATCTTTGTGTTACCAAGTGTGATGATGAAGGACACTCCTTTCACGTTGAGCAGTGAGAGTCACTCGGCTGCAATCAGCCGGTCCTCTGCAGGGTCTTCTGGCTGGCTCGATTCACAGCAGAGTTGGACAGCTGCG